>NC_053490.1:108574000-108874000 GCF_905171775.1 Rana temporaria | reverse complement strand
GACTTCAATGGGGAAACTTGCTTCGATATGCGAGTACTTTGGATTACGAGCATTCTCCTGGAACGGATTATGCTTGTAATCCGAGGTTCCACTGTACATTGTATAAGTGCTCCCTGGCACAGCAGAGGGCTTGGTATCATCAAGCTGCTACTCACTGCCTCTGAGGTTTAATTTTAGGTACAATGAATGGGGGGGGGGGGCTTTTAGAGGGTTTTAATATAAAGGCAGTCCTGTACTGTAAATGTAACTTAGCATGCCTTAAAGTGGTTATAAAGGCTGAAGGTTTTTACTTTCAAGCATTCTATGCATGAAGGTAAAAAAAACTTCTGTTTGCTGCCCCCCCACAGCCCCACTAATACAAACCTGAGCTCCATCTCGATCCAGCAATGTGCATGAGCCTCGGATGTCCCAGGACTCCCTCTCCTCATTGGCTGGGACAGCAGAGGAAGCCATTGGCTCCCACTGCTGTCAATCACAGCCAGTGAGCCAATGAGGAGAGAGCGGGAGTAGAGCCGAGACACAGCTCTATGTGTCTTATGAATTCATACAGCAAGGCTCGGGAGCGAGCACTTACCAATTCCCCCATAGCAAGCAGCTTGCTATTGGGGGCACTGGTCAAGGTGGAAAAGCCAGGAGCGCTGCTGGGGAAACCGAGAAAAAGATGATCATGGCTGCTCTGTGCAAAACCATTGCACAGAGCAGATAAGTATAACATGTTTGTTATTTTTTTTATTTTATTTTTAAAGCTGAACCTTTATTACCTCTTTGGGCTGATACAAAAGGCAAACATTAATACAGCTCTCTCTTCATGAATATAGCAGAAAATGCGGTCACGTGGTATACCCATGTCGACTACTCTCAGTAGTATACTCTTATACCCCTGACTCAGAGATTAGAAACATGTGTGTAGCACCAAAATACGGAGTTACTCCATAAGCTGCTTCATCCCTTTTCCTCCACACTCATAATGATATATGTGTTACATTTGGGGAGACGTGCTGAGCCTCTGCCCACTCCACCAGGCAGCATAGCTTTTTTTACCTCACTTTCAGTAACAGAATGAGGTCCCACTGAGCACATAGCACAGGCTCCATGCATGCTCACATTTAACCCTTTCCTTCCAATACCTAGTGATTAGGCCATAGAATTCCATAAAAAAACATGTCCGTTTGCGGTGATCGGCGGATACGAAGTTCTTTAGAAATGCATCAAGACCTCACATCAGACCAGGCTCTAAACCAGGGGTCTCAAACTGGCGGCCCTCTAGCTGTTGCAAAACTACAAGTCCCATCATGCCTCTGTCTGTGGGAGTTATGCTTGTAACTGTCAGCCTTGTGGGACTTGTAGTTTCGCCATAGCTGGAGGGCCACCAGTTTGAGACCCCTGCTAAACAGTTGCATCAACTTTTACTCTAAGCTTGGCACAGCATCAGGGCCATCTTTTCCATTGGGCACGCTGGGAAGTTGCCCAGGGGCCCCGCTTGCCTGGGGGGCCCCACCGGCTGCCCAGCAACCCCAGTAAAAAATTATGGAGAGTGACGGGTTAGAACTGCCCATGCCCAGTTCGTGGAAATCACAGAGAAGATCCGGTCCTCCACGAGTGCGGGGGGTTGCTGATGTAAGGGGGGAGTGAATGCAAAAATGTAAGGGGGCACTGATATAAAGGTTCCCCCTCCTATATTAGTGACCCCCCTTACCTTAGTGTATTTAATCTAAGGAAGGTGGTCTCTGGTCACCAGAGTACCCCCCACATCAGAGTCTGCAGGATTCCCCCTTACAATGCAAGGGGGAACTCAGTCTGCGGACCCTTATGTAAGTGGCAAAGAGAAAGCAGTGGACTCTGATATAAGGTTGTCTCTGGTCACCATAGCCCCCCTCCACATCGGAGTTCCCCCCTTAGATCATGATCTGCAGCGTTCCCCTTTACATAAGAGTTCCCTTTCACTGTAAGGGGTAATCCTGCAGACTCTGATGTAAGAGGAAACTCTGTGCTGGCTGGGTTATAGTAACCCAACCTTCATGTCAATGAAGACATTTTTTTTGTTTTACTTTTGTTTAACTTAAACACATTTCTAATAGCACTAGCTATATGTTTATAGTTTAAATACTGACATTTGCATTGTTGGGCACTGAAAACTGTAATTTTAGGTACTTTTTTTGCAGTGGCAGTAAAAAATGTGGTTCTGCCAGTAAATGTTATGATTTTTGTCAGTAATTCTCGTGCATAATTGTGTAGACAGGGCCCCAGTGCACTGTATTGCCCGGGGGCCTATAATGCTCTTAAGATGACACTGCACAGCATGTATGACATGCAGTAACATATTCCTCCTAACTAAACCTACCTGTAGCTGCCCCAGGTTACCTGCACGGGTGAAGCCTCTGAGGGAAAGTCTACACTTGGGAATGCTCAAACAGGAGATTCCATGTTCTTGGGGTGTCCCGGCGGATTGAGCGGACAACAGGTAACAGAAAGTCTCTGCACGTTTCCCTAGTTGCGTGTGTGCCCTAGGGTCCAGACCGCTTCCCTTTTTATAGAACACGGGATCTATTCTGTGCCGTCAGAGGCTAACTGAACACATACAGAAGAACGTCTGCCTGCATGCTTGTTATACAAAACATACACAGTGTGGTATGTTCTCGTACTGGTTTCAGCTTACAGCTGAACTCCAGGGAAATAGAAAAGGCAAAAGGTAATACAGCTCTGTATTTGGTAAGTGTATTTCTTTTAATTCAAGCATTGTAAGTACCTGAATTTCCCTTGGTATTAGCCTTTTGCAGTCCCTGTACATCAGATCTCAGATGGGAGAGGGAGAAGGTACACAAGGACCCAATCAGTTGTTCTGCAGTGCCCTCATGTTCTAGCAAGAAACACACTAACAGAAGGAGAGAGCAGAGTGACTAAGAGATGAGCTCATTAGTCTACTGCTTCTCTTTTCAATGTGCAGTAACAGGGTGCAGGAGGGACAAGACCCTTAAAGCATTTGTTAACCAAAAAAATGGATCATGCTCTTTTAAAAGCATGTATAACAGCACAGTGCTTGTGCTGTGTAAATTGGCCGCTTCTATCACCTAAAAAACCTGTCTGATTTTGCCAGTTTCCACCCTCCCCTTTGTAAACTGACCATGTTTATCAAGGCTGTTGAGCCCTGACACCGTAGTCAGTTTACGTGCCTCCATCATCCTCTGTGCTCCTGTGTCCTCCTCCCTCCTCCCCTCTCTGCCTGTTTGCCCCTGTGTCAGTGTCCGCCTCCTCCGCTCCTGCTGCTCTCATAACTATTGAAAAATTACATAATCCTGCTGGTTTCTTAATAACAAGTGCTCCTGTCTCTGTGTTTTATTATCCCCATGATCACGTGACCGGCCAGCTCTCTCTCTCTCTCTCTCCTTGTGTCCTGGCTGATGCCAGCAGGGGAATATCGGCCCTGCCCATTGCATCTGTCAGCCAGGCAGAGGAGAGAGCTGGCGGGTCACGTGATGGTGGGGAGCCGCTCTGAAATATGGTAAAGGAGGCATTTTTTTTATAAAACACAGGAGCATTTGTTATTAAGAAACCAGCAGGATTTTGTAAATGTTATCAGTGGGTTAACAACCACTTTAACTGTGACAAAGCAAAACCAGGTCTCCTGCACCTCTAGACAGGGCTGTGCTGATAGGGCTATGTCGATCTTAGGACTGGATGGACAGAAATACAAATCGTTTGACATGTAAAAAAAACTCCCATGTATGTATTACATCTATGTATTTGGCTGTTTGCCTGGAGCCAAGGTTTAATTTATATTGCAGTTCCATGAATCAGGCCTATGAGGTACTGCTTTAGACTAAGCGTTTCATCACATTAAGAATTCTGGGTCAAAGTTCTGCTCTAACTATTAGATAAATCAATTAAAAGTTCTTACTTTGTCTTTGCATACAGTAAAAATAAAATGTATAGTTATATATTAACAATGGTATTGTTATTATTCATACACAATAGCACATCTTCCTGCATGAAATCCCCAGTCACATAACCGTAGCCACGTCTCCATCTGAGTATTTTAATTAAGATCCCCGAGCATAGAGGCATGAGAGTAATACATCTGATCGCACATTTGGCAACAACAAGATTTTGCTGCTTTTAAATTATTAAACCGTGATAAAAGTAGAGTCAATGAACATGAGCAATACACTGTATTTCATCTGCTTAGCTTAATCTCTTACAGGTTGCGTAGTACTCTGCACCTTCTTTATATGTCCCAGATGAGGACTAGAGATTGCCTAGTGTGTGGATTACAGTTAGTGGTTATGGGGAGAATAAAACTCTTCATGTAAATATTGCATTGTGCTATGAAAATACTGTACGTTATTACTATTGCATAGAAAACATCAGTGCATAGAGTAAAGCCAGACATAGACAGATAGAATCTCAACCGGTTCAGCTGAGATTCAATCCATTTATGGGCAGGTTGATTGCACACAAATCGATCCATCAATCAATTTTGGGCACAACCAGCCGGTTGGATTTTTAGCATGCGATTACTGTCCGCAGCTATAGCCGCTAGCAGTAATCATTGTATTCTACTGGCTGGGAATGCACTAGCACTGGGGGAGGCATTTCCCCATCAGCACAGTCAGTGTTAATGGGAGAATCAAGTAATCTTTGGATTCAGTTACATTTGTCCAAGAAAAGATTCCTTTTTCATATCAGTTGCCTGATTTTCTGGATTAAAAATTTAGTTCTATGCATGGGCGTCCGCTCCATAGGACAAGGGGGGGCAATTGACCCCCCCTGGAAAATCTAGAAGGTGTTTGAGCTGTCAGAGCGGTCCCAGGCCGGATGTCACACAGGTACGGCCAGAGTCTTGTAAAGTGGGAGAATTATCAATTTATCTCTGGAGTTAATCCCCTTTCTAATGCATGCCAATATTCTGTTGGCTTTGTTTGCAGCAGCCCAGCGTTGCATGCCATTGCTGAGCCTGTCATCTACTAGGACTTTGAGGTCCTTTTCCATCCTAGATTCCCCCAGAGGTTCCCCCCCTAATGAGTTGATTGCATTCATATTTTTGCCACCTATATGCATTAGTTTAAATTGTTCTACATTACACCTCATTTGCCATATAGTTGCCCACCCCATTAATTTGTTCAGATCTTCTTGCAAGGTTTCCACACCCTGCTGAGAAATGATTGCCCTGCTTAGCTTAGTATCGCCCTCAAATACTGAGATTAAGCTGTTTATCCCATCCTTCAAGTCGTTTTTGAATACATTAAATGGTCCCAGAACAGAAGCCTGGGGGACCCCACTTTCCAGACTGGACAATTCTGAGTACTCCCCATTTATCACTACCCTCTGAACTCCCCCTTGTAGCCAGTTTTCAATCCATGTACTCACCCTATGGTCCATGCCGAGAGACCTTAGTTTGTACAGTAAACATTTTTGGGGAACTGTATCAAATGCTTTTTGCAAAATCCAGATACACCGTGTCTACAGGCCTTCCTTTGTCTAGATGGAACTCACCTCCTCATAGAAGGGTAATAGATTGGTTTGGCAAGAATGTTTTTTCATGAATCCATGCTGATTACGGCTAATGATACCATTTTCATTAATAAAATCTTGTATATAGTCCCTATATTACCCCCTCCAAGAGCTTGCACACTATTGATGTTAGTCTAACTGGTCTGTGGTTCCCAGGCATATAACTTGGTCCCTTTTTAAATATTGGTGCTACATTGGCTTTTCTCTAATCAGCTGGTACCATCAGGGAAGTCATCAGAAATTTTGGGGCCCCTTACACAGCTTTGGGCCCGGCCCCCCAGGGCCTGACCACCAACATTCCCCAGGGCCGCCCACTGGCCATCCCACCAAGTCCTTCGATGCACCCACTATTATTTTATTACTCTTATCCCAATGTATCCCCATCCCCGCCCAGAATCATCCATCCCTTTCCACAGTGTATCACCATCCTCGCCCAGAATCATCCATCCCTCTCCACAATGTATCCCCATTCCTGCCCATCATCATCCATCCCTCTCCACAATGAATCCCCATCCCCGCCCAGAATTATCTGTATCCCTTTCCACAATGAATCCTCATCCCCATAAGGCCCCGTACACACGACCGAACATGTCTGCTGAAACTGGTCCGCGGACCAGTTTCAGCAGACATGTTCGGTCGTGTGTAGGCCCGAGCGGACAGGATTCCAGCATACATTTGCCCGCCGGGCCTTTTTCCAGCGGGCAAATATTTCTGTACTTGTTTTAAAACAGCCCGCTGGAATCCTGTCCGCTCGGACATGTTCGGTCGTCTGTACAGACCTACCGTACATGTCCGAGCGCCCGCCATCCCCTGTAGGGGGAGGGGACTCACAAGGGGAGGAAACCGATCTGTGTTCCTCTGTACTTGGAACACACATCGGTCTCCTCACCTCTGACAGAAGATGGATCTGTGTGTTAACACACAGATCCACACTCCTGCCGTGATCGCGGGCGCCCGGCGGACATCTTGGCCGCCAAGCACGCGCACAGGGTCACGAGCGATGCCGCAGGCGCGCGCACGTGCTGCCAACGGTGCGCGCATGCCTCTTAGAGGGCCAGGAAGAAAGGACGTCACATGACGTCCAACCGGAGGGAAGGTTCCTGCCAGCGTCATATTACTATGACCCGGTAACAAAGTGGTTAAAGACCCTCGTGTGCAAGCCATCTGGTCCCGGTGACTTATTAATGTTATGTTTTTTAAGTCTATTCCTAATTCTATCCTCTGTTAGCCATGAGGGTGCTTCCTGTGACGTGTCATGAGGATAAACCTTGCAGTTTTAGTTACTGAAGCACCCCGATTCCCTTGTGAAGGCTGAGGAGAATAATACATTCAATACCTTCGCCATCTCTCCATCCTTTGTAACCAGATTCCCTTCATCATTCTTTATGGGGCCAATATGATCTGACCTCCCTCTTTTACTATGTATATACTTCTTGGGATTTTTTTTGCTCTCCTTCGCTATGTGCCTTTCGTTTCCTTTCATAGCGGCCCTGATTGCGCCCTTACATTTCTTATTGCATACTTTTGTAAACTTGAAATGCTGATTATAACCCCTCTAGCTCTTGGTTCAATGGAAAATCTCTAGGACCTACATGCCCCACAATTCCAGACAGTTCCCAGCAGTCCTTTTCCTCTTAGGCTGCACAGCAACCAATCACAGTGCCCTATGCAACATGAGGTGGGTGAGCTCTCCTCCAGCTCACTGTTGCTGCAGTACTGTAACAGGTGCTCCTAGCGCCGTAATGCGTGCCACGCTGGAACGCATTACGGCGACTGCGCGATGACGTCATCGCCTGGCGCCGCATGCGTTTTAGCTTGGAACGCGGAGGTGCGCCGCACATCCCGGCTGGGTTGGATTCAGTGCTGATGCACTGCACCTGTTACCTGCCTATAAAGGCATTCATTAAACAGAGAAACCTTGTTCTATTATTATCAGCCGTACTGGCCACGCTACAATACAGGCAATATTATGGCCAGCTAGCAAAGACCTTCACTTCGTCCAGCTTGCTATCGTTGCGGACAACCTGGGAGTTCTTCCTTGCTGTCGCCCTACACTACAGAGTCCCTTACTGCTAAACTCAAGCCCTACAAAACGGATAAGTAGACATTGTGTTACTTGTAGTGCCTTAAGAAGATCTGCTACACTTATTGCTGTTATTCAAGTCCTATACTTAACGCTGATTTATTTCCTATCATCTTACTACTTGGGACTGACTGTTGCGTTTTGGCTGTTTGCTGTGCAAGATCTTAGAGTGACATCTACTCTCAAAATTACCTGAGCTATATTTGCCTCTCATATGCAACTATTAGTTGTCTTTACAATTCCTATTTAGTATGTGCTTGACAAAAGTGTTATTTGTTTATGGGCCTTGCCCTAACTTGCGGAACATGTTCTCTCTAACTTTTCTATGCTAAGGGTTGATGGTATTTCATACCAACTCCCTTAGTGGCCTAATGCATTTCTATAGGTTTAAGTGATATGATGTAGAGAACCCACAAACTGTTTGCGTGGAGTGACGCCTGGGGTCCTGTACTGATAATCACTTGCATATAGAAGTGCATTGGAATCTCTGAGTGAATCGTATCTTTTAAACGCTAAGGTCTGGTCACATGTTGTAATGCGTCCAACCTTAGTAGTTCAGCGTATTCCGTTATGTGAGAGAGATGATGTAGAGAACCCCTAAACTCCTGTTTGTGTGAAGTGACGCCTGGGGCTCAGTACTGAAATCTCACATAAATCCTTGCTATCCGCAGTTTTGGTTCACTCCTGTTCACCAGAGCTGTTACAAGTACAGCCTTACAAGTGTCCTGTGTTTTCTCTCTCTCTCTCTCACTGGCAGCCAACGAGAGGGCGAACAGCTGCAATGCTGGCTGTGTGTGAGAGGCTGCAGCACTTTTGACACTGTCAGTGACAGCCCAATCCCTTAGGCAGCGGATGTGAGCACCATGGACCTGGGTACAGTAGTCAAATTAAAAAAACAGCACAGGGGACATAGCCTACTATTAATATGTTGTGTCCATTGTGCTGCTGTCTTCTGGTTTTCTTGAAATTTTCCTCCATCTTTCCAACATCTGTGGCTCTGCTATATAACTGAGTGCTCAACAACAGCTATGAATTCCCAGAGCCGTGACAATACCTGCCAGCTCCCATTGCTCCTCCATTGTTGGCACTCCCTCCTCTTCCCTGACACAGGGGAGCCAGAACTGCTGGATTACATTATCGGATCTACCAGGATTAAAGAAAGGTGCTGGCAGCAAGGTACAAAATCAGCAGGCAGTATCTTAGTCAAAAGTCTAGGCCAGGACCGGTAACATAAATCAGTAGCAGACATGAGCAGGCAAGGTCAATCCAAAGGAGAGTCAGATGGATTTGGATAAGTAACAGGACCAAGCAGGCTTTCAGGAACACAAGTCACAAGGTAAAGCTGAACACCACCCAGCAATGATACTAGGCAGGACTCTGTTTTAAATAGGGCACTAGGCAGCAGAATCTGTGGTCGCACCCATGCGTGCCCTACACCTGCACATGAGCGTGCACAATCTTATTCTACCAAGTCTAGTTATATATCTGTGCTCTTGAAAATAAGCACAGCCGACCTTAGGTTCCTGGCAGTTTGTTACCACAACACATATAACCACCAATTATTCTGTGAGGCTTTTGAGTAGGAGTCATTTTGAATGGTGACCCAACACATCTACAAAACACACCATTATGCATGTTGTCATAGAAAAATAAAACGAGAGCACAAGTTATTTCTCCTTTGTTTGGGCCTAATATAAATGAATCGCCCATGGTAACATAGCACGCCGTAATGTACCGTAACACATGTTGTGGCACATGCTTTATTAAAACAATTTTAGGTGTGAATCAGGTTATAGAAATCAAAATATTACTTTTTTTTGTTAGTTTTGTCCATTTTACTTATTTGACAAAGGTGCTTTGGAAATTTACCAGTTTCGTTTCCATGTTAACATTATGGCAATATCCATTTTTTTTTCGAATGGTTTCTAACTTCTTAACAAGTGGCAGTTAATGTCCCCTGCTGAACAAGCTGTGGGGATCCACTCTAATAGAAAACAACTGCAGCATTACACAGCTGTTCACAACCCATGTGGGTCCCATATTCCCACATACAAAGTGACATTAATTGTCACTGGTCGCGGGTTAGTAATAACAACTCATGAGAAATATCTAGCGCAGCAATGCCATTGTTTTTAGACAGCTGGCCTCAGAAAGGATAAGCCATACTAATAAGGTGAATTAGTCATATTAATAATCTAATAGTGAGCTCCATTTCTGAGGCTGACTGTACAGACCTCTCAACAGTTTTAGAAAAGGTCTATCCATCATTTAACTGGCTGCTGTAAAAGGAATCTGTCACCATTTTTTTTTTAAATAACCAATTTTTAACTTGTTAACTTATCTTTAAATACCCCCCTGTCTTGTCTGTTTCCCAGAAAACTGCCCTTCTACCCCTCCCTAACTGCAGCCCTGTGAAGATGAATATAACTCAGTGCTATTCACCTTTCCAATTAGGGTTGCCAACCGTCCATAAATTTATGGACCCAGCTGCTCGGCAGCGCTTCGAGGGGGTGGAGTTAAACAGTGATGTCACTGGCGCCTTTTATGAATTAGAAGGAAGACTGGAAGGGGAGCCAAAAACAGGAGTCAGGATGGGTCAGACTCACGGCGGGAGGAGTCAGTAACGGACTATAAAACTGGAGTGACTGGACTGGACTCATAACCTGCCAGTCAAACAATATGGGCATGCTATGGTAAATGGGGGCCAAGCCTTACTGGACCTGAGAAGTGACTGTGAAATGTATGTAAATCACTATGAGTGTGCCAGTGTAAATGCTTTTAACAGAGTTTATTTTAAATGAAGAACAATCTCCAACTAGCAATTAAGTCATGAGGTACCTTCCAGCTCTGCACTGGTAGTGTGTGACCATTGGGAGCCTGGGAGGACAAAGAGCATTGAGTGACTGGGGTCATGCTATTAGTCCCCTGTAATATGTCTGCAGTCTCTGACTTCTCTTGTACCATGTCCGCAGTCTCTAACCATCCCTGTAGTATGTCTGCAGTCTCTGACCATCTCAAATACCATATCCAGTCTCTGACTATCCCTGTAGTATGTGTGCAATCTCTTACTATTTCCTGTGGTACAGTATGTCTGCAGTCTCTGACCATCTCTTATATCATGCCCGCAGTCTCTGACCATTTCCTGTGGCACAATATGTCTGCGATCTCGGACCATTTCCTGTAGTACAGATTGTCTGCAGTCTCTGGCCATGTCCTGTAGTATGTCTGCAGTCTCTGAAAATCTCCTTTCGTATGCCTGCAGTCTCTGACCATCTCTTATACCATATCCACAGTCCCTAACCATCCCTGTAGAAAGTCTTAAATCTCTGCCCATTTCCCATAGTATGTCTGTAGTCTCTGACCGCCTCCTTTAGTATGCCTACAGTCTCTGAGCATCTCTTCTTATACCATATCCGCAGTCTCTGAACATCTCCTGTAGTATATCCGCAGTCTCTGTGACATAAGGGGGAGCTCTGTGGACTCTGACGTAAGGAGGGGGCTTTGGTGACCAGAACCCTCCTTACATCAAAGTTTATTTTTACACCAGAATTCAAAGCAGATCCCCTTACATCAGAGTCCACAGTGTTCCCTTTTACATCAGGGTTCATAGAGTTCCCTTTTGCTGAATTATATTAACCTGACCGTCATGTAAATGGAAAAATATGTTTCTTGCCTTCTGTTATACCTTAAACACATTGCTTATAGCACTAGCTACATGTTTGTAGTTTAAATATTCATATGTGCATTGTTTTGCACGAAAAAAATCTTTTTATTGTACTTTTTTTGAGGGGTCATTAAAAAAATTGTCTCTGCCAGTAACTGTCATGAGTTATGTCATTAAACATTTGGTGCTGTCAGTACATTTTTGGAGCCCTGTCTGTAATGTTTACTTTGGGAGGTGGCACAAGGAGAGCGACTCTAATAAATTGGACTGTGAGGTGACATTTACTAGCCAAGTCCATTCTTTCCACAGAAAAATGGAATGCCCCTTCTCCTGTACAGACCATGTTTTTGAAAGCATAAGATTGATGAAATGGCTGAAGTCCATTACCAATCCTTGATAATATTTTATTAATAATAATAAAAAAAAAAACAGCGGCTTAGAGCATCCATACAAAGAGCAGAGTGTTAATGCGTTTCAGCCATAGCTATAACTAAGTCTATGGCTAAAACACATTTGCTGTTTATATAGATGCTCTAAACCACTGGCATTGTTGTTAATATAATATTATCGAGGATTGTAAAGGGACTTCAGCCATTTTATACCTGTTTTTGAATGCAACATTTGGAAACAAAAATAATAATATTCTTTAGATTTGTAGGCTTGCAACAGAACATGAACCAACACTGCCCTGTTTGTATGAATTTGACATATAACCATTAAGTCCAATGTAATTCAATCCAACAGTGAGCCTTCTTTTATTTGCCTTAAGCTGCAGGGAACTGATTTGTACATTGTTAGGTACTGTTGCAGCTTTCAGGTTTTTGCTGCATCTAGTCACTCATTATTGCTGCCTTTCTACTTGTTATACAGGTAACATAATGGTCTCATTGTTAGGAAAAAAATAATAGGTAGGTATTGTATGTATTGCAAATCTAGAAAATCCAGAAGGGCTAATGCAGCTTTGGTACTCATTTCAAGCATGGAGACACAGAAAAAGTAAGGTTTAAAGTGCACAGAAGTTTGCAGTGGATTTATGGTAATAGGATAATTTGAAAACATTTTTTTTATTGCATGAGAAAAAAAAGACAATTTTTAATGATGTTACAATTGCTGTAAGTATAATGTTGAGTATCGAAGGAGGATAAGAATCTTGAATTATCCAACCAGGTACTGTATCCTATGGGGTAAAATGACCACACCAGCCAAGCAGACTCTGGCTGGAAAAAGCGCCCGATTCAGTTCGCATGAGTAGCGCTATACAAGTCATTCATGCATTCATAGTGTGTAGCAGAGCGGGGTCCTGGTACACTACAGTCCTGCATTTATTTCAGAATTCAATTCTCAGTTTTTCATCAAGACTAGAATGCACCTTTAGAGGGTTAAGGCTCATACACACAATAAAAAAAAAAAAAATAGTACAAAGATTTTCATTAGAGGAACAATCGGCCGATTATCTCATTGTTAGTACAGTAAAACCTTGGTTTGAGAGTATTTTGCAAGACAAGCAAAATGTTTTAATACATTTTGCCTTGATATACAAGCGATGTCTTGATAAAAGAGTAGTGGTCATGTCACAACTGAGTATAAAAAAAAGAAAAGAGGAGCCTCCGACGATAGCAATATGGTTTCATTTAATGAAGGTAGGACACAAAAAAGCTACTTAAAAAAAAAATAACCAGGGGTCGGACTTTTAAGGAATGGAAACAATGGAGAAACATATATCAAAAATAAGTATTTATTAGCCAAAGTACATAGTAAATAACAGTATTCAAGAGTTAAAAATCCTATACAATGATATAATTTGTGAACTGAGCCCTTGTGTGTCTACGCGTTTTTCACTGTTGGGCTTCTTCAGGACAATGATCAAGGTTCAAAAGGAATGACAAGAAAAAAAAAAAGGAAAGTCTCACTGTCTTGTACTGGATTGCGCCTCATATACAAAATCCGATAGACAAGAAATTGTCACAGTATGGAAAAATTCCACAAGGTTGTAAGGGAGGTGTGCAATACACAGAAGGATCTATTCGGAAAAACAACAATCCAAAATAGAAATCCAGTGGTGTACAAGATACCACAAATCTGAAACACTTTCAGATAACTCTAAGCTGCAAAGCTGGTTCTATTCAAAGTAATGATAAACTGAGATTAGAGCAGAGGCAGCTATGTCTCACACATCCAGCAACAGAGACACTCGCACTGAGGAGTCCAGGATCCAATAGAGGACAATATCTGGGCCTTATAAGTGCAAGCAAGATGTCTGAATGTCCCACCTACCATACAATGCCAATAGAGAAGGGATAAACTCTTGAGATGGGTGAATACACGGGCCCCTGGGAGACAGCGTTTAGCAACTTATTTCTACACTTAGAGGTGCCTCTCTTCTCTTTTATACCCTGTAAAAAAATGCTTTGATATACAAGTGCTTTGGATTACAAGCATGTTTCTGGAACCAATTATGCTCGCAATCCAAGGTTTTACTGTATAGTGCTTTTGACAGCAGATTTTTTACTTTTCGGACGACAAAAAGCAAGGGTGCAAAATAGAAAGTTTCTATCGTATGTGGACAAGTCTGTCATTTAATGTGTACAGGAATAATCAAATAGAAAAAAACACACATGATCAGAAACAAAGAACGATCCTACACTTCTACTACACACTAGTACTTAGCAACATTTGCCTTTGGTTTTCTTACCAGTCAATACAATTTCGACTACATCATGATATGCACTTTTGTGGAAAATCAGATTGGTTGTCTGATTTTCTTAGTGTGTACTAGGCTTTAGGCTGTCCATACACAGATTTACATTCAAATGAAACTCTAAAAAGATGTTGTCAATCCATTTAATGATGTCATCAATGAGCCAGCTAATTTTGTTTGAAAGCCTTTAAAAATTTAGTCCAGACCCAATACTTGCATGGATTTTCAGATGTATTAAACAGGGATCTTTTATAGAAGAAGAAATGAACAGCTGCACACCAGCACAGGGCTGTTCAATGAATTTATCCACCAAGTGTCCAAGGACAGACCGCACAATACAGAGAATACAAAGCAGCTGTTGACACGTTTCACATACAGGCGGTCCCCTAGTTACAAACATCCGACTTGCAAAACATAGGGAGACAACAGGAAGCGAGTGAAAATCTACCCCTAGGAAGGGAAATTCACTCATGTAAGAGTTAAGGGAAAAAGGTACCTTCACTGAAGCTTTATCACCAACCCCAAATTTTCAAAATCCAATTGTCATTGGGACAGAAAGCGAGGTGAAATCTTCTGAACAGGGGAACAGACAGCAAAACAAACATAACAGGGGTGTTAACCCTTCCCTATGCTATCCAAAAAGCTTAAAAATCTTTTTTTTGTCTGGAGCTACACTTAAAAAAATTTACCTGTTCCAACTTACAAACAGATTCAACTTAAGAACAAACCTACAGACCCCATCTTGTTTGTAACCCAGGGACCACCTGTAATTCAGTGCTTATGCATAACCAGTTATGAGTAGAACAGTCCTGTGTTGGTGTGCGGCCATTCATCATTTCTTCTTCCAGCGTGTATGGTGGCGAGCACCTGCATGGGAGGACTGTCAGAAGGTTGCTAGTTACTCACCTGAAGCAGTGCCTTTTATTAGGGTTCTTTTATGGCTTATGAAATTAACAAAATAATCATGCAAAATGTATTTTCATGCACAAGTATGACATATTTAGAAGTATATTCTAACACGCAATGACCACTCTGTCATAAATTCCTGCAACTGCTTCAGAGTTGCTGTAGGCCAATTGGTAGCCTCTCTGACCAGTTTTCTCCTGGCTTTTTCACCCAGTTTGGAGCGACGTCCTGATCCAGGGAGGGTCTATGTTGTACTAAATACCTTCCATTTCCTCAGACTTCATTCTGCTTCTAGGCTTTGATAAAGCCTTTTTTTTTTTTTCATCCATCTTGTGACTTCTGCCTGTCCACAACTTGTTTCTGGAGATCTTTTGACAGTGCCCTGCCAGCTATAGGTGACTGTTTGCTTCAGTTGCAATACCAGGAACTAAAATGCTCTAGGAAAGTTATTTTCATGCTGTGCCAATTAAAACGACCACACCTGATCATAGTTGAAAGTCAAATAGCTTTGTGTGCCATTGAAAAAGTGATTAGCTACACCTAAGTCATTTTAGCTACAAGTCATTTTTAGGAATGGGTGGTCCTTTTTCTAACTCCTGTTTCTGAATACATTTATTTATTCTGACATGTTGATGTTATATCTTTTAATTAGATGTTATAAGTTACACTGAGTAAATACAGCTGGAAAAAAACAACACTATATCCACCTTCAATTCAGCCTGCAAAACAATGAAATATTATTTAAAAGGGGGTGATTCTTTCCTATACCCACTATACATGTGCAGAGCCAGAATACCTGTTCTGTGTTTCAAAGTGCACCCAGTCGTTCACCCCCAGCACTGTCACCATGCTGTTACTGATAGTTCTTAGTTACTATTTATGATTTGGCACTGGTAGGATCACGGATAGCCAATCACACTGATTACATGGTCAGGGAGCCCTGGATTAAGGTCGCCTTAAAAGGGCCAGCTCCCACCAGCAGAAAGGGGGTTACAAGAGCTTATAAAAAAATGTGTATTTATTTATTTATTTATATTATATATATATATATATATATATATATATATATATATATATATATATATATATATATATATATATATATATATATATATATATAAAAGTTTGGATGGCAATAATAAAAAAAAAAAAAAAAAAAAAAAAAATTTTCAGATATAACAGGAAATTAACATGAGAGATGTTAGGATGAGTTAATCCACATATTACAAACATTTTCATACAATACATTTTTCAGTAACAAGTCTTGAAGCAAGGATAAAATAAAGTTGAATCATTTCTGCATATTAAACATTTTTTTAGAATAGAATAGCTAACTGGTTGATGCAGATAGATGACCATTACTGTTCTTCTATGAAATATTTATGATAAAACTGCCAGGAGGGGGACTGCCCCTTCAAGGTCACTATACGATTGGTATACTTTTTACTGCATTGTAATCTCTCCTTTTCCTCAGACTTTATAAGTTTCTATGCAAGTTGTACATAAATGAAAGACAGATGTGAGTTAAGCAAAACACCAAGTAGTAGATGAGCCCTCAAGTTCCAAGCGGTTGGAATGCAGCACAGTGTAAGCTGGTACTCTGCTACACAGCTTTCATGTAGACATTAAAATGTCAGAATCAGTACGTATTTCTTCCTTGAAGTTTGTATTAGCTACACCACCTTACTGTATGGATGCGATTTTCTCCTACACATTCTTAAGCTTAGTTCCAGGAAAGATCTCACACTGGTCTGCAAAGTGTTCCATTACTGGTACAGAGATGGAAGCATTCAGTCAATGTGCAATCGGTTTAAAGTTGGACTCAAGGCTAACAGCTAAATATACAGCTGAAATCAATTAATATCATTGGATTTACCCGTCAACCTTGTGATCCTAGAACCCCTGGCAGATAGCACAGCCAGGATAGTGGCCTCACATTTCTCCACTGCAGCTAAGCAAAACAGCTTGGTCTACTTATCTATGATCTTACTGCAAACTACAAGTGCAAAGTGCACTTGAAATTGCACTGAAAGAGCAGTCGCTGTAAATCTGAGGGGTAGATCTGAAATGAGGGGAAGCTCTGCTGATGTTATTATCCAATCATGTGCAAGCTAAAATGCTGTTCTTTAATTCTCCTTGCATGTCCCCCTCGGATCTACAGTGCAAAGTGGATTCACCTTTAGTAAATAACCCCCAGGAGAGCTGTGGGAGGTACCCAAGTGGCTCTCCCACTACAGTCTGCCTACAGAGAACTAGAAGAGGTGGCACATACAAGAGCAGACACCCTGCAGAAGGGGGAGGAAGGAAGGAAGGAAGGAAGGAAGGAAGGAAGGAAGGAAGGAAGGAAGGAAGGAAGGAAGGAAGGAAGGAAAAGAAAGGAAGGAAAAGGAAAGGAAAGGAAAGGAAAGATTGCTCTTTATTATAGAAAGGCAAGAATTCATGCAGATTATGTAAACGATCTGGGGCACACACAAAGCACACCAAGATCCAAGAAAGGGCTCATTTACATGGGTGCTCAGTTCCATAGAACGTGTAAAGCACTTTATCTTTTTTGTACAAAACCTGAGCTGAAAGCATGCAACCAATACAAGCGCGAGGCTATGCATCGGCTGTACAAAGTCACCCACACAGGGGGAGAGGGAGATGGAGAGGGAGACGGGTTATCCAAAACAGTGGCGGTCACCCGAGAGGCTGCCTTACCTTGAGGAGGCAGGGAGAACAAAGAGCGAACACACATTTACCTTCCGGCTGAATATACAGAAAGTGTGTCCCAAGACTGCCTGGCCAATAGGGGTTTTTTGATTGGCCGGGAGGACACCCAACCCCGCATTGGATATCCATACGCCCGGACGAATGGATAGGGGGTGGCGGAGGCGACGCCCGTGCACCCTAGTAGATGGGCTGCCCCTGATGTCTATATACTTCCATTGCACAGAGCAGGTAATTGCACAGAGTGGCCACAAACCTACTCTTTTCAAGTCCCCCGTCGGTGCTCATGGCCCCTCCCTGCCATCCAGTGCCCCCATGGGAAGCACAGTGACACAGGCATTTTTTTTAACCCTTTTATCCCCCGTTCCTCTCCTACACATACTATCTCCATGCCGCCTAATGTGACCTGTATACCAACCCTTCCACCTCCCTTATCCTGCACATTAGAACGTTAACCCCTTCATTAAAATGATGAAACTATACTAATCTCTTAATTTCCTACTTCCTCTGTGTATGACTTGTACATTAAAGTGGTTATAAAAGGCATTTTTACCTTAATGCATGCTCTGTATTAAAGAGGAGTTCCGTTTGAGTGGGGGGGGGGGGGGGGGGTTGCTGACTTAATACAAGGACACTTACCTGTCCAGTGGCTGTGCCACCTGTCTATGGACTTTATGATTAAGCTTTTGGGATTCTAAATACCAATAATGTAAAAACAGGAACAGAGATGCAGAAAACACTGAGATTTGTATATAAACTATGGGACAGATTTATTCACATGAGAATTAAACTTGGGCCCCATTTACAGTAGTGGAAACTGGGGTGACATGAACCGGTATTTGTATTTTAAATTTTTGGTAACTCAGATCCTGTGTGTTCAATTCTGATTGCAAATTAAAACTATGACTGGTCTTAAAGTGGTTTGAGATAACTTGCTGTCGATATCGAAATGAGAAATGTAACCAAAACATTAATATTTGTATGTCATTTATTAATCATTATAAAGGTCTCAAATTTGTACAGCACTTTGGATAGCAATAGAAGACCATAACCTCAGTACAAAGCAGCTGCTTCTGGACTTCAGTATAAGGATTTATGATCCTACTATCGAATACAGAAGCAAGTTTTAGTATTAAAGTTGTACTTTTAAGGTGAAGTACATAGCACAAGTATACATGGCATACTCTACATTGGTCCTCAAAGTTATAATACACAATTTCAGTTTGTTAAAAAAGAAATGCCTCCTGTTGATCCATGCATCAGTCTTAAGCTGGCCACACATATGGCAATACATATGTAGTCCAACCCAGTTGTAATGCGTGTGGCCATCTTTAACCTGTGTGCTGTGGATATAAAAATATAAATATCCCTAGATGAGTAAATCAATTGCTAACTGTGTAAATGGGTGAGGCAGTATGTGCATAATCTCCCATGAAGCCGAGAGGGATGGAGATAGTGTGAATTATTTTCTGTCTATTATATACATTTACAATGCCGTTTCCAATAATAATCACATTTATAACCAATTGTGGCCCTCAGTAGTCCAAGTCGTTTACTGTAAAGAATGAATTTGTTTGTAATCTCTACAATAAAATCTGCAACTTGACACAATGACTGATCATTTTTAAACGTTAGGGCTGTCATATGTACTTTATCTATGCTCTCACCATCAGCAGGATAGGAAACCAATTACACGCCATTTCCACATACCAGTAGCCAAATGTAAAGTTACATAAAATAAAGATTTTAACAAGGCGGCAAACATTTGTAATGCACTTCAATGCAATGAGTTATTGCCTCTTGCTGCTGTGGTAGACATCAGTGCTACTGCTTTAAACCATAGGGATATAAACAGTCAAAGGGTAGGAACTGGGAACTAGACAGGAGGTCTCAAAAAAGATGGAATGGACATGTCCTGGAACAGATGAACTCGCTATCGGAGGAGTGACCACTTGATTTGCTCTTTTGCAGACTGCAGCACCTAAGAGAAAAAAAAAGGGGGGAACAGATAATATTAATACACAAAAGAACATGGACACTATACCCAGATATTCATTAACTGACTTTTTTTTTTAATTTGCATATATTCTGCATTTCCCCAATAAAGTTACACAAGTTAAAATGTCACTAAACCCACATTCTAAAAAACTATCAATAAATGGTGTATTACATGCCATTCATTCTCAGTCCCTAGGAGATAAGTTTTTAGCATTCTGCAAAAAACCTGGTTGATCCTGCTGTTCTCCACCTTCTGTTCATGTCCCAAATTCAGCAAGGGACTTGGCAGCTGTGGTGGCAACTCTGTGCATGCTTAGTTCCTATGCTGAGCATTTCCACACCATCACATCTGAGCGGCACAGTGGTAAATGACAGCCCACTCCCTCCCTTCTCCTCCATGCCCACTAACCAGCTAAACACAAGGGGGGCGGGATATTACATATAGATTAATGGAGGCTTCACCTCCAACTTATTGTACACACAAAGGCTGGAGGGGCGTGACACAGCCTGTGTCTGGCAAAAAATCTGCCCACACTATGTTATTTACACAAAATAAGGATTTGATTTCAAAAATATATTTGTATGACAATCACTTTAAGCCCCAGCCTAATTGATATATGTACTCTTGGTCTGAATATACACAATCACCCTAGTCTATAAAATACACCAAAATTTACAAGAATCTGTCTAAATGTAAGGTGGCAGTTCAGCAGCAAAGTGCCTTGGTTCTGTATGTTTTATTGCATTGGTTTGTTTTTGTAAAAAAACAAAATCAGGTTTTGTTGCTTTTACACCAAATATTTTATTAAGCTCCATTTCAATACCCAGGTCAATCAATGTATAACTTTGGCAACGCAAGAATCCAAGCAGAGAAGAATACTTATCACACACACACACACACACACACACACACACACAAATAAAAATATGTAAACTGTTGCCATTGCCAGCCAATGATAATGAAAAGACATCACTAAATGCCAAACTGTCACTCTTACATATTAGACGCCACTTATATATTTACTTCTGTGTAAGGGTGAGGAATGTGAGCTCCTTGTAGCACTTTTAAATTCCTATCCCCCTCTTCCCACACACACAGTAAGTAATGTCATCATGGAAGTCTGATGTGCTGGAGTTAGGGATGCTTACCTGAGAGACCGTTTGTTCTGTTAGAGGAACATCATCACCCTAAAAATAGAATTGGAAAATGACTTCATATGCTACAATAATAGTACCAGGAATACAATTTTAAAACCATTCCACCAAACACTAAGACAGCACCCCAAGCGCCCCTTCATCCCCCGCTATGCCTTTCTCCATATTAACCTCCAGACACCCTACCGATCTTTGCTCTGCTACAGTGCCAATGACACCTCTTCCATCATTTGGTAGCTCTGCAGGTGGCTCTGCCAGTAGCTGGGCACAGATCCCTATGAGAGCACAGCAAACAGTGTAACAGCATGCTAATGGGGTTCATAAATCTGCCTTCTCAGCAGGTCGTTCACTGTGAGCTGTGCGGAGGGCCCATGGGACAGATGCTAGTAAGAGAAACAGCATATGGTGATACGGCACTTAACCACTTCAGCACTGGCTAATCCAACGCAACGCTCAAAAGAGCATCCAACAGTTCCTATATTACTCAACAAAGAGCTCTTTAGAAGAGTAGAAGGCTTTTACTACTAATGTACACAATCTACAATGATATTTATTTAAAATGGCTCCCTGAATGATGTAGGGTAACAATATGTTCAGGCCAATGTCCTCCATGTAATCTTGGAGAGTATGATGGGACCAATATTGGGACATTTCCAGGTAAAATATAAGAAATGGGCACTGCTAGAAAAAATAGATTCTGTGTAGCTTTATTATTTGACATGCTGAGAAAATTAGAGAGACACAAAATATTCTGTTGAAAAATAAATCTATATCCATCCCTTGCATAATTGCCCTGTAATCAATTTTATATGAAATTATTCCTTACTGTGTTTTTCTGCCTCCTTGTAATGTTCTCCTTTAGACCCCAAACCTCTCCTTTTACCCCTCACTAGCATTTATGGAATAAGCAGTACACATTAGTGGCGGTCTCCAGTTCAGCTCTGGAGCCAGCAAGAGAAGGTGGGAATATAATGGGACTATGGCGAATGAACGGCAAAATGGAAGTTTATTTTTTTGTGAGCACATGCTTAAAAAAAAATGTAAACCCAGTTTCGGGTCTCTTTAAGCTCTGTGGTATCTAAAAGGTAATCCTAAAAAACAGTCAATATTTGCAACAGGCTTGGGCAAGAAAGTTTGAAACCAGTTCAACAATCTGATTCTGTATTACTTTCAACAATCAGTGCATATGCAAGCCTGCTTTAGGCTCAGTTTAAACATGTCCGGTCGACGTTTCAGCACAATTTTTCAAGTCCGGAGCAATTACAGTGAACATTTTTTACTTGAAATTGCACCTGAACTGGACTGAACAGGGCTCTCTTTCAAAATGCACGGTGACCAGCCTTGAGATGTGTGAACCGGCTCCATAAGGAGTTGGTTCAAAACGCATCAAATTTGCATATATGTGAACCCAGCCCAACGGTTCCTGCAAATTCATGAAAAGAAAACAAGTGTTTTGTTAATGTATTGCACCAAATTCATGAAGCATTTGCAACACTTTTGGTTCTGACAGCACCAAATTGAGGCTGTTCTAAAAATTAGCCACTTTTACCTTGTGTGGCATTAAATGGGACACTTTTACCTTGTCGCCCATTGACTGCACCAAATGTCAAAGTGGAGCCAATCAAGACCAACTCTCTCTTGGTCTACAGAGAGAAAAATTGTCTCAGACAGATTTTACAAAAGTGTCTCTCATGCATTCTAAAAGTGGCACAGCATAAGCCAAATCCAAGTACAAGTTCTAGACAGATGTATGAATTGAGTGCATTCATGCATTCTAAAAGTGGCGAAGAATACACTAAATTCATACTACTATCTAGATAGAACATGTACTTGGCTCATGCTGCACCACTTTAAGAATGCATGAGAGACACTTTCACAAAATCTGCCTGCACTAGTCTTTATGAACCCCAGGCAATATCTATTCTATACAAGTAAAGTTAAGCATTTATTATGGAACAACCATTTAGATTCTCCCTCATGTATCTAGTTCAGTGTAGAGTAAGACAGGGTGAACCCCAACGGCTTTTGCTCTACAAAGTTCTTGTTTCATACACCGTTTCAACATACCCTCAGTGCAACACGATGAACCACTTGCTGGGGGTCACTCTCCAAAATGACTCTGTACAGAGAGAAAAAGAAAGACTGATTAACGGCAACCAAATCCTTCCAGACAAAGAAGAGTTAAAGCGAACCCTCTTCTTACATGCCATTATAGCTGAAGCACGGAAGCTCAATCTGCAGAAGTCTATGATGGAATCAATCCTAATGATGTCATTACACGGCTACATAGCAGCACTTATGCCGTAATGACATTGTTAGGAGCTGTTCTCCTTGTAGAGTCTCTATGGTGGCAACGGCTGCTCTCTCACAATTCAAACAAAAACAAGCACAGACGGAAAATGTACAACTTCCAGATTAACACTTCTATTTACAATCACAGAGGATTTTACTGTCTTCATTTGTGAATGTGAATTGCCTGGATGTTCATGCTGGATGTTTAACTACTAAGCTGCTGGCAGTTATTTCAGCAGACAACATTCCGGCTTTTTAAGAGACAAGAAATCAATGCAGTATTTTATGTTAAAGACTTTATAACCTGGAAAGTAGAAGTGAAAAGCAGTTTTGGTTTAGATGGCATAATACCAAACTAGAAACGGCAGCACTATGGGGTACGGCAATACTCCACAGATTTCCTTATTGATGACACTGAACGCTTAGTGAAAGCACAGATGTCACTGTATATTAGCTGTCACACATGAAAAGTCAGGACAGACATCAAGACGTCGCTTACCCTCCATCTATAATTTCATCAACTGCAAGGAACAGCCCTTCCATGTTCTCCAGGAGTGTTCGTTTCTCTACATTTTTTCTATTAAAACAAAAAAAGAGAAACATATTTGACTTCAGACCAATAAAAACAAACTATTCACAATTATAAAACAGAACTCCAGTCATACAACCAAGGGAATATCTTTTCCTTCAAAAACTAATTTTTCATACCTTATTTTAAACTCAACATTCTGGTCATTCAAATGTCCCTCCCCTATTTTCTATATGGATGTAGAATGAGGGAAGAGTAAAAATAGCGATGGTGCATCATGGCCCCAGAGATTTCCTAGGACCACAGTGGCAACAACAAGTTTGGGGGTGGGGGGGATTTTATTGTGCGGAGCAATGCAAAGAGAATAACTTATGCATGACAAAAAAATATTAAGCCCCACTCTGTAGCATCCCAGGACTCCTTTGAAACTCAAGTCAAGAGAAGGAAGAGCCTTTGTAGGAAAATAGTGTCTGCATACCATTTTGTACAAAACACCGGATGCTTGTCAACGCCATCTCATTAGTCTGAGAAGACCAGGAGGCATCACAATAATTCTAACAAAGTACCCAACCAGCACTGGAACATGCATTTTTACTTTTTGCTATAATAAATACCCCCCCCAAAAAAAAAAGATATATAAAAAACATTTTTTTTTCTCAGTTTAGGCCGATATGTATTCTTGTACCGTACATAATTTTGGTAAAAAATTAAAAAAGTCACAATAAGCATTTATCGATTGGTTTGAGCAAAATTTATTGCGTTTATAAAATAGGGGATAGTTTTATTGCATTTTTATTACTACTATTTTTTTTTACTACTAATGGCGGCGATCAGCGATTTTTTTCATGACTGCGGCATTATGGCGGATACATCGGACAATTTTGACACATTTTTGGGACCATTGTCATTTTCACAGCAAAAAATGCTATAAAAATGCATTGTTTACTGTAAAAATTACAATTGCAGTTTGGGAGTTAACCACTAGGGGGCGCTGAAGAGGTTAAGTGTAACCTCATGTGTTTCTAACTGTAGAGGGGCGGGGTTGGACGTGTGACGTCATTGTTCCCTGATATAAGGGAAAGGCGATCAGACGATCAATGACAGCGCCACAGTGAAGAACGAGGAAGCTGTGTTTACACACACACACACACACACACACCTCTTCCCGTTCTTCAGCTCCGGGGACCCATCGCGGGACACCGGCGGCAATCGGGTCCCGCGGTCACGGAGCTTCGGACTGGGTCGCACGACCCACGGCTGGGCACTTAAAGAAGACGTACAGGTACGTGCTTGTGCCCAGCCGTGCCATTCTGCCGACGTATATGTGCAGGAGGCGGTCCTTAAGTGGTTAAAATAGCTCAACATTTGAAAAACACAAGTAAACTGAGTAAAGTTCTTCTTTAACTACATAAATGCAGTTGACAACACACCTATGATATAACAGAAATTGGTGTCACTAAAAGGAAGCACAGGACAAAAATGTTTTAGTTACATGGCAAATATCTTATCACGTACCTGAGCATCTGGCTTAATGAATCGAAAAGGCAATTCAGAACAGCCATCAACATGAGCTGTATGGGAGATGAAAAGAAATGCAGGATGTGAGATTATACTAGCAGCCAGCAATTTAACATGCAGATCAGACAATCAACTACAAAATGGAAAGTGAGCAAGTGACAAGCATCATTTTCAGAAAAGCTGGAATGATTTAACTAAAACTGAACTGTCAAATGGCTCATTACCAGCCACACAGATAGTGAAAATTGGCACAGCCACAGGACTAATCATGATTCAAGTGCAACTTCCCTCTCATGCTGCAGTGTGAGAGTGGGTTGCTGCACGGGATTTAGAGGTAGAGCAGTGTCAGAACCAGAAACACAGTGACCTGAAAGTAGCCAAAGGCTGTCTGGAAAAAAAAACAAAAAAAAAAAAAAAAACATAAAAATAAAATAAAAAAGGAAGGTCGAGATCTCCATCGGCTGTGTATTGTAAAGCCACAAATTATGCAATAATTTCCTTTTTTACTACAGACCATAATAAAAAGAAAATGATATGCAAAGCATAGCGATAGTTATATAATAGTGCATAATGACAACACTGAACAATAGCAATGATCAGCAAAGGGGAGTAAATATATTCAGCTGCCTGCCCCTTAATGTCACCATGGATATTATTAAGCCGAATCATAAGAAGGAAATGGCATATAGCCATTCACATAATATATATATATATATATATATATATATATATATACACATACATATACACACACACACACACACACACACACACAAATTTAAGTACTAAAAATCCTGGTGTATTAGGGCCTGATTAGAAGCTAATGTAGAGCTCCACTGTTATTCGTCGGATCAGATCATTTCGCTTTGACAACAGAAAAACCTTCGCTGAATACTACAGTTACAACGCAACAGCGTAAGGACAATGAAGGAAAAAAAAAAAAAGCGTTCTTCCCCTTTATTAAACCAAGACCCAATACACCTTTTCCAAGAGAGATTTGAGCTGCTGCAGAGATACCAAGCTACAATCTAGAACTGCAGTAGGGTCATTTCTTGTAACATAAATCTATATTTAATGCAGTGTGAATGTAGGCCACAGAGTTCAAGATTAAGTGCTATTCAGAATCATTTACTGAACTATATCAGGTTGAACAAACAATTTAAAGTGACCCTAAAGCCAATAAGTCATAATGGCTTATGCAAGATGACTTAATAGTTATTTGAAAGCCATTAGAGAGGTTCAGGGGTGTCAGTATTTACCTCTACCAAAACCAGTTAATGGCCGAGTTTAATCACTTAAATGCTATTCCTCTTTTTCAATATCCCAATTCAATGACATAGCAGGAAGAGGAAAATTACACACAAAGACAACATTTAGTACAAACGTAATGAATTATAAAAAAAGGTACATTCCATTCAAAAGTTAAAAATGAGCACTAAATTCATGAAACCCACACTTTTTTAAACTACCTCACTGCCCTATGTCAGTAATCTGATAATCTGTGACCTCCATTTGTTCGAAAACACACTATAGGTACCTTATTGACACAAAGAGGTTTTAGACCTCTATGACTAAGGCCCCCGATGGGCGAAGGTGAAATATATCAGGAGGGCATGGCTTAGGAGTAGATCCAGGCTGAGGCTGTTCACATTCTTCTCCACCTATTGAGCTTGTGGTGTGCGGTGTCTCATCCCCTCATGCTCCACTGCTTTCTGGATCGAGCACAAGACAGTCTACCCCAGGGATATGCAATTAGCAGACCTCCAGATGTTGCAGAACTACAAGTCCCGTGAGGCTTTGCAAGACTCTGATAGCCACAAGCATTACACCCAGTGGCATGATCTGACTTGTAGTTTTGCAACAGCTGGAGGTCCGTAATTGCTTATCCCTGGTCTATGCCCTTACATTGCTGCGAGATACTGGATTATTTACCAGCAGAGCACCTGGAGCAAAACTATAAGTAGTTACAAGGTTTTGTAAGGACCTTTACTTATCTAATCATATGCTTTCCTCTTCTCCCTGATGCTTCTGCTTTTTGGCAACCCTTTGCAATCCTCACATACAAAGCAGGGCTATCGGTCCTGCATTGTACTTGATGACATCAGAATGCCTGCAGAGGCTGCCGCAGCGCCTTCCGGGAGAGGCTGCCGCAGCGCCTTCCGGGAGAGGCTGCCGCAGCGCCTTCCGGGAGAGGCTGCCGCAGCGCCTTCCGGGAGAGGCTGCCGCAGCGCCTTCCAGAGGAGGCTGCCGCAGCGCCTTCCAGAGGAGGCTGCCGGGTGGGCAATTCAAACTGAGCATACTGTATGATGGTAATGTGAAAAGTGAATGGCATAGTGATCTGAACATAGGATATAAGAAGATAAAATGATATTCTAATGTAGGTTTTGCCTGGGCTTTCATTCAATCTTCCAAGTTTCCCTACTAGCCAATAAGATCACCTATCTAAATGAAGCTGAAGTATCAGGATACAAAAATGGAAGCTTCCATTGCAGACAAGTTTTTTAAGGCACATGTTCCAAAGCTGTCATTCACTTCATTGCTCCAGTACAGTCAATGACCCAGAACTAGTCTATTATTAAAAGTAGTAAATTACCACCACATATTAAGAGCTTTATTAAATCCCCCATGTGCTTCATGAGCTCCATATGTTTCCATTCCTATCTGTGGCTCAGTTGCTGATATAGCAAGGAGACAAATAATGAACAAATCAGGGCTGACTGACAGCACAAGTCATTGGCAGGCAGGTGCATGCTGGAGATTAGCACCTCCATTTGGCACAGCAGGGGACTGGGACCACTCCACTCACCACAGATCATTCAAAGCTGTATTGGCTTTGTGATCTATCAGATGGTGTTGTGAATATTTACAAGCAGCTGGCAGATAAAATCACACAGCCCTTCTGCCACCAAAGGATCTTTTGCTCTTGTGGATCAACATTCAGCAATGGCAGGGGCTGTGTGATCTATTTGGTAAATGCTTGAAAACAAACAAAAGCACCAGCAGATAGACCACACAGGTATTTGACCATGCATTTTGGTGCGGCGCAAAATAAAATTTAAGAAAATTGTACAATTTTTGCAGGTAGGGCAGCCCACTAAAATGAATGGGTTGCCTTAAACGCATCTGCAAAATGGTGTGTGCACTGTCGCACCTTCATAGCTGTAAATGGATCCCAAGTCAAAAAGCTGAGAGGTTGCCAAGATCCATGGAGAACAGGAAAAAAAAAAAAAAAAAGAGAGAGTGTATATGTTGTGAACATTGAAGATAAATTTCCTGCACAGTGCCTATAGCTACAGAGGTGATTGAGTGCTTGTTTTTTTTAAAGTGCTCTTACTTCTTATTGTGAATAGTCTGTGCACAGGCTCACTTTAAGAGAATGAGAGAAATATGAACTCACGTCTTCTGCTTTTTCTTTCACAGGCTAAGTGAAAAGACCTGTAAGTGTTAACTGAAAAATCTGCTGCACTTCCAGACAGGGATGTGCTAGGTGCAGATCTCAGAACTGGATGGACAAAGAAAGGAATCCAACAGCAAACAAAACAACTTCCATATATCGTAATAATTTCATCTGTGCATTTAGCAGTTTTCCTAATGTTCAGTTTTGATTTACATGTATTGCAAAGCATACATAGACTAAACAAAAAGCAGGGGCACGGCTATACTGGGATAGTTAAATGAATGATAACCTAAATGTCAAAACACGTAGCAAAATTATAGGTAGTTTATTTTCACATTTAAAAAATAAATAAAATGGAATTTGCTTTTTTGTTTACTAAGACAAGCAAAGAATGTAACGCATTACACAAAGTGATATGTAAAGATGAAAAAAAAAAAAAAAGAAGGATTTACAAGCAGAATACACTGTTTTAATTACCTCATTCTCATGGGAACTTCCAATAACATAGAAGTACAGGTCAATGCTGCTCTTATATACCACAGTCAGACCCTCAAGAAGCGCTATTTCACCTGCAGAGACAAGAAGAGAATGACAAATCCAATCTATGGCAATTCACAAGAGACCGTCTAAACGGCAGATAGCACGGTAGTGGAGAATGCTTTTACAAAAAGGGTACACAGACAGGGAATAGTCCTGCTTTTCACAAGTATCGGGCACTTCCAAAGCAGCTGGTGAATAGGACAGAGAGGAAACATGAAATAGCAGGTGGGAAAAAAATTGAACCCGATGCTTCCCCTTAACTGGCGAAAGACATGTGTTTACTTTAAACTAGGGTTGCACCGATACCGGTGGTGATACCAATCATTTGCATGAGTATCAGTACTCATTCAAAACGCTCCGATACCTGAAATGATACTTTCAGGCTCGATTCTTTCAGCGGTCAGTGGAATTCCCCCACTAACAGCTGAAATGTAAGCAAAAAAAAAAAAAAAGTTGTTAACGGTTGTTAAGGAGCAAGCCCGCCGCATCCTTAACAACCGATGACTCATTCAGCTGTAAAAAAAAGTCCTGGCAATTGGAGCAGAAAAAAAAATAAAAAAGCAGCCATTGCTTCGCCAACAGTAAGACAACAAGAAACATTGTATCTTTCGGTTTACTCATCTACAGATCAAAAGGGATGAAGTTCGATCTGCAGATGAAGTCCGTTTAAGTGGTTGTGTACCCTTTTTTTTTACTTTTACCTACAGGTAAGCCTATAATAAGGCTTTCCTGTAGGTAAAAAGAATATCATCTAAACCTGTATGGTTCACTTTGCATGCAGACGCTGCTGGAAAGAAGTCTCCCGCGTGGGAGTGAAGACATCGCGGCTCCGGCCACTCACAGCGCCGGAGCCGCGACACCTGGAAACAAGCAGAAGGAAAATGTCAGCTCCCTCAACGTGGACCAAAATCACCTGCTGACACCTTGCTCTAAGGTAAGTATTTCATAATGAGCTAGTATGCGGTGCAAACTAGCTCATTATGCCTTTTGCCTTACAGGTTAAAAAAAATTTAAAAAAAATGTAAAATCCAAAACCGACCCAAAAATGAAGCCAGTGAGAAGTGGAACCAAGACTTCTATTTGGAGATCTCACAAATTGATTCATGTCCACACATTTGAATCAGAATATTGATTTGATTCTATCTATCAAACACTGATGCATTTGTGGCCAATCAGGTCAAACTGAAGAATAAATGATCAGAGGTATTGGAAAATGTGATTTGTGTTCCGTGTGACTCTTTTTTCAAAATAACTTTTTTCACCCTAGACTCTAGAGCATGGTTTTGGATAAGATGTCTCAGTATGTCCTGTCCTATGACACAAGAAGGAGCAACAGTACATTTTCTGTGTCAGATTAATTCAAAAACCTCTTATCTGATATAGTTACTCTTGATAGTTGAATTAAAATGTATATACTGTTTCCCATTTCCCAGTACACAGTAACATGCATTCATTTTAGATTTTATATGTGCATTCCCCTTTTGCATTTGTCTGTAAAAGAAAAATGGCAGAATGGTAGGTCTGCAGTACTCACATCCTTGAGATCTTCAGCAATGGTACAAAAATAAAAGACGATCTCCACTTACTGTCTGTCCTGTGCGTTTTATTAAAGATATTCTTCTCAAATGACTTTTGCTCCTTCACAGATGGATATGTTTCATCATAGTACTGTCAATAATAATAACAGAAAAGTTTATAATCAAGTTTATAGATTTCTTTAAAATGGGCAACAGAGCTGAAGGCAGTGTGTGCAGGAGCCTGACATTGCACACACAATCTAATCAAAAATAAATGCACATCTTTTTCCTTCAAATATATGTGCATTTATATATATATATATATATATATATATTTAAAAAAGGTAAAGTAATCCTTAAGTCAATAAGGTTTTTAAAAAAATAACTGTTAGACTTACCTGCTGTGTGCAGTGGTTTTGCAGAGCAGCCCCGATCCTCCTCTTCTTCGGTCCCCCGCTGACACTCCTGGCCCTCCATCCTGCCAAGTGCCCCCAGAGCAAGCAGTTTGCAATGGGGGCAATCGAGCAGGCTCAGCCCGCCCCCTCGCGCTCTCTCTCTCTCTCAAGGTCAGAAACCTTCAGCCTTTACAAATATTTTAACTTAGCCTTTAAAAAATCGTCACTATGCACGACCAACCCAGGTGAACAAACGATAAGAGCGGCCTCAGCCTACACATCTCCAAACACCACACCTTACTACATTTAACCATGCCCATAGGAGCTTGGACCCTATTCATAAAGCCCTGGTTGGCGGGGCAAAAATGCTTTAGGGTGTGTGGCTCGGTGGAGATATATGTGTGTATATACACACACACACACACACACACACACACACACACACACACACACACACACACACACACACACACTGGTCGGGAGTAGTGGCGATCCTTTCCTCTTTACATTTACTAGCCCTCTGGATTGGTATCAGGATAAGCCTGCTCCCCATTCTCTTGAACACATGGATATGCTTTCACCTCTACTGTGAGCAGCACCAAAAGCAATATAACAGGTCACAGTGGTTGAGCATGAGTTCACAATGAAACTCCAAAAAATAATTTTTTTATACATCAATCAAGAAGTACCAGTGGTAAGCCTCAAAAAGTTGTAATCCTTGACATGAATAATTTTCAAGAGCAGGAAGGTCTAAACTTGCAATGTCAGACCATGTACACCAGGGGTAGTCAACCTCGGCCCTCCAGCTGTTTTGAAACTACAAGTCCCACGAGACATTGCAAGACCCTGACAATAACAGGCATGACTCGCAGAAGCATGATGGGATTTGTAGTTTCACCACAGCTGGAGTGCCGAGCTTGCCTACCCCTGACGTACACCGACACAATACGATGTCTAGAGCGTAGTAACCCAAAACAAGAACATTACAATTTAATGGAACAAAGGAAGGATTGTGGATTGGGCGCTACAACTACGGCATTTCAGGGCTGACCATACACGATGCAGCACCAAAAATCTACTTTAGATTCACCATCAACTATATAGTGCGAGGGCCTGTCTGATTAGATACCAACTGACTAGATTGCTCAGGTTTGTCTTCATAACACCTAGTTTTGGTAATTGTACAAAAAGTATACAGATAGTATAATGTATTGCCAACCTAACAATATATATATATATTTTTTTTACACACATACATACAGATTAGGACATGACTAATGATATCCAAGTGTGAGCCCGTGTATGAGCCACCGTTGACACATTTTCAGAGATTAATCATACTGTGTGATTTTTCAAGCATACCTTTGCTAAGAGCCTCTCGCCATCGTTGTCTAATATGAGAACAGCTTTCACCGTGTACAACGAGGGGTCCTGTCAGAAGAAAGAGCAAAAAAAAAAAGTCACCATCATTCCACAAGCACTCCCCATCTCCCTCCCTCTATAAAATGTCGGAAATATGTTAAAAAAAAAAAAAAAAAAAAAAAAGGAGTAAAATATAAAATGGATCCAGATTTATAACACATCGTGGCTTGTAACTTAAGCATTTCAATGATTCCACTTTGAGGATCTGTTCCTATATAATTCTACATAAACCTTTAGGCCTCATACATACTGGAGAAGAAAAAAAAACACGGCAACAGCTTTAGCTGTAGAATGCCACGTTCTGCAGCATTTTTGCATTAGCGTTTTTCAGCTCCCACAAAACGTTATGGCTCATAAATGCCGAATAGCCACGTTGTTCAGCATTTGGAGTTAGAGCGTTTTTACAGCTAAAAAACTCGCTCGTTTTGGGGTTTTTTTCCAGCCAGAATACATCCCTGCCAAAAAATGCTAATAAAAGCCTATGTGTGCATGGACACATAAGATACTTACTGGCTGCAGAAAAAAATAAAAATGTCTGAAGCCAAAAACAGCAGCTGTAAAAATGTCCAGTGTGCACGAGGGCTAAAGGTAGAAAAAACTTACGTTTACCCTTTACATTGTCTACTTGGCTTGCAAAAGTTTATTACCCAGGAAAAGAAGCCATGCTCTTACAAAACTTATATTAACCCTTATCAAAGCGTACCATTCCATATGGACGTCACTCATTTCTGGTAAATCAACAGGCTGCATTCCACAAAATGCCAGTACAGTCCATCTGTACCTTGCAGTTGTTACCATAATTTCTGCGTCTGGCAACATTTAATAAAGTGCCATTGGGAACAATTGGGAAGTAGTACAGAAATTAAAATATCAGTTAACCATCCAAATCAGCAGCTACCTCTTTAAAGGATCCAACTTTCCTGCTGCATCGGAGCCCTCGAGACAAAGTTCTGTGATGCACTGACTTCCACATACTCACAGCCTGAGTGTATAACAGAACTTCACCTCAAACACTGACCACAAGCTTCCATCAGCTATGTATACCGTCTAGTTGAAGAATACTGTATTTTCTCTTATGCCGCAGGATTTACCTTGATGAGACTTGTTGATGTGACCATTACACTTTTATGCACTTGCTCTTATAGATTTGTTCCATGGGTACAACAAAACATTTTTTGCTTTGTTCACCTGTTCAAAATTTGTGGTGGGTGGGTTATTCAAAAGCAATGTTATATTTTACATGTATATATGAACTTCTTTTTTTCTTATTATTTAAGAAGATATATACACAAACCAATAAAAAAAAAGAAAAAAAAAAAAAAAAAAAAAGGTAAATGTCAACATTCACCAATATATTTTTCAAAGGATTAATTTACAAAGATCAATATTTTATTTGATACAAATGGTAGACAGAGCTCAGCAGGCAGGGAAAGGTTACCAAACTATTGGAAATCAGTAGTAAAAACATAAATATCAGTTGAGCAAAGTAGCTGACACACCTAAAACAATAACAGATATCCAAGCCACAGCTGTGCCAGCTCAGAAGTGAGCTCAATAGGGGCAGACACAAAACAGAAGGGGCTAAGAGCCCTGGCAGGGGACCCCAGAAGAGGAGGGTTGGGGGTCCTCAGTGCAATACCATTGCACAGAGCAGGTAAGTATAACATGCTTATTGTTTTAGGGGGGGGGGGGCTTTACATTTCCTCCTCTGCTGTAGCAAACAGGACACAGTTATCAGCAGACACCAAAAAATAAAGAATAGCGGGTGACAATTTTCATTTTTCACTATGAGGTGCATGTTGTACCTATAAATGCAAGTGTAAACAAAATACCAAAGCCTTCTTTTTTTAGCATTTGCAGCAATAGCCGGGTTGATGACTTTGCAGTGAATCAATGCCAGCGCTGACAAAGCATTTTGGAAGTCACACCCCGTGGTGCTAATGAACGGCCAAAGCTTTAAATTGCAGCAGTTTAAGACCCCTTTCACACTGGGGCGGTGCAGGCTTTACTGTTATACCGGCGCTTTTAACCCCCCCCCCCCCTCCCTAGAGGCTGAGGAAAGGGTTATTAGCTCAACCCTTTCAATGGGCAGGGGCAGTGTAGGAGCGATGTATACACCGGCCCTGCACCACCTCAAAGATGCTGTTTGCAGGAATTTTGATTTCCCTGTTCTGCAAGCGCACCGCCCCAGTGTGATAGCACTCAGGCTCTCACACTGGGGTGGCTTGAGAGCCGCTTTACAGACAATATTTTTTAGCGCTAAAACGCCCGAAAAGCACCCAAGTGTGAAAGGAGTCTTAGGCTGGGTTCACACTATTGCGAATTCACCACATCCAATTCGCAACAGCAGGAGACTTTTACCGGCTCTCTATGGAGCCAGAATTTGCACAGGGGTCCTGTGTGTCTTTTGGTCTGTTTCAGGTCCGAATTCAGCCAAAAATTCAGGACGAAATCTGACCTGAAACCGGTGAACAGGGACGCACCGGACCCCTGCTGTGAGCCGCATGTGAAGATAGTGTGAACCCAGCCTAAGTGAAGTCCCGTTGAATCCCTCTGTAAACTTGCTATGTAGAGACAACTGCTGCCAAGAGGACCAGCTAAGCATATTACTAGGCCAAACTAAAGCCACTTCTAACCCCATTCATTACCTGGATGCTTTGTATTAATCAGAAAACAACTCATTATTAATAAACCGAGTAGATTTAAAGAGCTCCTTTAATCATTTCACAAATCTATTGCTACTAGACAAAAATAGCTACAAGGCGCTCCAGGGTTTGATTAATCTCACTCTCGAGATGGAAGATGAGTGATTTGGATCTGATCGTTATGCTGCTCTAAGGTGGGAAGTAAGTAATTAATTCTTATGCGCACATTATTTACTAGTCGTTCAATTACCTCTCAAAGGCTGATGTAAATAAATACTGACCCAGCCATTAAACACTGGGCAGGCTGTGACATTGCTATATGACATGGAGCTAATTGTTTATGGGATTTAATAACATCCATCCAATCAAAATGTTCCTAATCAAAAGGGACTAGGCATACTTTGCTCCGAACATTAACCCGTGAATGTATTCCAGAATCTAGATCATACTAGAGCAGTTTTTCTCAACTCCAGTCCTTAAGGCGCCTCAACAGGTCATGTTTTCAGGCTTTCCATTATTTTGCACTGGCGATTTGATCAGTGTCACTGCCTTAGTAAATTACCACAGCCTTTTCATCTGAGGGAAATCCTGAAAACATGACCTGTTGGGGCGCCCCGAGGACTGGAGTTGAGAAACACTGTACTAGACAACCAATCTCATCTAAATCAACACCAAGATTTAAAGTAGAACTATAGGAAACCACCCCCCCCCCATTTTGGATAGAGCAAGGGTGTGTTATAAACCCTTTCAGATTTTTTTTTTTCACCATCTGTGTCCCATTATGGAGAATACCCTTCACTTCCTGTCTCATAGTCAAACAGGAAGTAAGCAGAAATCCCTGCAAATCAAGGGAATTCCTTGGGGACCCCCAGGCTACCAGAACTAGTGTCCCCATTTGAAGATTTCCCCTCTATTACTTTTCTGCGGACAGCCCAAAATGTAGGATTTGCTTTTACTGATAATGGTAAACAGGACTAAAAGAGAAGGGTATATGTCTAAAAGTGGCACAGACAGCAATAAAAACTGACAGAGGTCCTAATCCACCTCAACTCTATCCAAAAACAAAAAAAAAAAGTTTTGCCTTTAATTATACTTTAAGTCTGCTGTAAATTCAAATCTTACATACAGACGCACAAACTCTCGATAGCTAGTGTAGCCCAAGAAAAGTGCTTCCAATAGTCTTACCAGATGATACCCGTGCCCTCACTTACTACATAACATCTATCCAAGTGCCACGATATAGGTTGATGCTGTTTATTCGACCCAGGCATAGCGATCCATGTTTAGTGAGTGTCCACTGATCATGTGTTTTCAGGACCTGGTCTCTTGCCCAATTTTATTTACTTATTAGTGACAAGAGCTGTAATTCCAGGGCATTGGAACACAAGCACCTTCCCCACCACTAAGGGATGGTTTGATAAACTCAGTTTCCTTCTGCGAATAAAAGAGCGAACTGCCCTTAGATTCTTTTCCGTGATGGTTCTGATATTCAAACAGTGATACCTTGAATGATATATTCCTGGATTGCTGCATGATTAGAGCTGCCGTCGTCTGACAGACTGTCTCACTACCTCCCTTTCTCCTGCTAGCCCTTCTCACTTTCTTTTTCTCATTTCAGAAATCTGCTTTAAAGTGTGTGTAACCTAAAAAGAAAAATAATAGTGTGTGTATATATATATTAGAAACTAGTAGGGCGGAACGTGCGGTACATCGGCATCACTCCCCTGGACTGCTTGGTTTCCCTGTTTGGATGGGTTGGTCTGTATGTATCCGGCCGGGACATCAGACTACAAGGCTCTCTAATCACTGCAAAATTGGGAGTGTTTAGCATGTACAATTTTTTATAATAAAGTTTTAAAGGTTTTTACACGATCGAGGCCCCCCTTTTCTTCCCATACCTATGAAATATGAACATCAATGCTTTGGATTAATGAAACGAGGTGATGATTTCCAATAGATTGCTTTCATCCAGCTTGTGGCTTTGCAATCCATTATACCTTCATGCTACCTGGGGTCCCCTATAATCAAGGGACCGGCGGGATCTGGTAAGCAGATTTACATGCTTTGTTGGTGGAGGATTTTAGCTATCTGGTTGTCACTCCGTATTGGCGATACATCTGATTATACATCTTGAAGACTCTTTTCTTCACTGGTGAAGGAGTATTCCTCTTTGGTCACACCTGTGATCCAACGTTTCAATCATCTTTTTTTATATGGACTCTTGCTGAAAGCTCTATGTATATATAGTTTGTTTTGCATGACACAAGACTATATTACTGTTATGTTTTATCGATTATAGTACTACTTTTATTGAATCATATTTTACTTATATTACTTGGGCAGCTCCTAACCACTTTTTTTTTTTTTTTTTTTTTTAGGATAAAGCTTTGATTTATTTTTGCTCTTTTACATAAACAGCAGCAACTTGCCAAACATATATTTTTACCAATATAAACACCTGCTAAAAATCTAACCACTTTTAACGCGACATGAAAGTGACTGAAGGAATACCTTGATTACCTCTAAATGAGAACTTTTTAACTTCATATCAAAGTGCAGCAAGCCTCAAAATTACAACTGAAGCTGGCAATATATACCTTTTCTCCGACCCATCAATAACATCATGATCTAACGTTTTACATAGGAACAACTTATAAAAATATGTTTCTTATATAACTGAAAAGGCTGCTGTATACTTCAATGAAGCAATTTGTATTATGGTATTAAGCAAGCTCCATATATCTTTGACTTGAGACAGGAGGTGAAGCTGGAGATCTGCCAGTGTCTGGGGTGTCTTCCTTCTATTGGCTGAAATATCCCTATTTAAAGCTGCCAGTTCTAACACTTCACAGATGAGAAACTTTAATTGATAACTCAAGCTTCATGAGAAGATGGGGAGACGATATGAAGGAGAAAGTTTCAGAACAGGACGTCTGACCATTTAGTAATGAGCAGGTCTGAGCTCATTGAAGTCCTGATATGAGAGTCTGGCACAACACACAAACAATGTTTAGATTTATTATAAGACTGTGATAGGAAGAGGTGATAGGAGTTTCCGAAGACAAAAAGGATGTCCTGTCCCCCTTTGTCTTAACCAACACAGGGTTTTGTTTGTGTATTCTCTGGCATCCTATGGAATATTTGCAAGTTATCTGACCCTGGCATGGTTGGGCAGATATTCATGCATGCGGAAGGCAGACATGACCCCTATTTTCTATGACTTCATAGGATACCAGGTAAAAAGGGGGCATATACATACACATCAGTAGTGTGGGTCTGAAGTCTGTACTGCTTTAGGGAAGTTTGATGGAGAATCCAAGAGAGTCCATCTCTGGTGCGCATAAAGTGAAGTTATTCTTTCAGCTGGACTCAAAAATCATATTGACAATCTCGTAGATACAAGTTAATAAAAAGCAAAAGGAAGTCTAAAATGCTGAAGGTAAAGATCTGAGTTCAGGTTGGTTGATCAGAGATCACATTTTCAAACGTCTGGACTTGTTCTTGTGTGACCAACCTTCGAGGTCCTCCAGTTGAGGGAAGCATTTTACCTTTACTATTCATCCATCACAGCAAGCACCTTAAAGTAGTTGGAAATCCTCACATAGCTAGTGAAGCGACTGGCCTCAGATGAAAGAAATCCTCCTACATAAGTTGTACCCGTTTATCGGCAGCCATTTCTTGTATAGATCGTTCTAAAAACACAGATCAAATGATTTTTTTTCTCCGCTCTAGCTGCAGGGGGCGGGGATCTGACTTCACAGTGCCGATTGGAGGGAAAGAGCATACGCCCCCTTCACACAGGGAGAACTAGAGCTCAGGTTGCGCCAAGTTAACAGTTGATCACAGGTTAACTGTATAGCTTGCTATAGGATGACTCGTGCATGCTCACTCCCAAGCCGGTAACCTGTGTCCACAAGACAGCCCTGCCCCCGCCTCACTGGCTGTACTTGACAGCAGCGGGAGCCAATGCTGCTAAATCTCAGCCAAATATTGGGGGGGGGGGGGGCTAAGGGGAGAGCTGCACATTGAAGTTTTTTTTACCTTCAAGCATAGAATGAATAAGACCCCTTTCACACTGGAGCGCTATTGCGCTAAAAATAGCACCTGAAAACAAACCAACCCTAAACAGCTGCTGCTGTTTCTCCAGTGTGAAAGCCAGAGGGCTTTCACACTGGAGCGGTGCGCTAGCAGGATGGGAAAAAAGTCCTGCTAGCTGCATCTTTGGAGCGGTGTGTATATCGCTCCTGCCCATTAAAATCAATGGGACAGCGCGGCTATACCGCGCACCCCGCTAGCGGCCGAATAGCGCCGCGGAATTAGCGGTAAAGCGGCGCTAAAAATAGTGGTTCTTTACCGCCACCGCATCTCCCGCCCCAGTGTGAAAGGCGCCCCAAGGGTAAAAAAATCTTCAGCCTTTAAAACTACTTTAAAATCCAGTAATACACTGTCTCACCCTGCTCTGCACATGCTCAGTTGCTCTCTATTTTTAGGCACTACCGAACTTGTAGAGGCCAATCTGCTGACAGGCTTACAGTGGAGTTAAAGGGTCACTAAAGGAAAAAAATGTTTTTGCTGAAATGACTGTTTACAGGGTATAGAGACATAATAGTTAACTGATTCCTTTTAAAAATGATTAAAAATAGATAAAAAAAACAATCATATAATGTACCTTCAGTTTAGTTTTGTTTTTGCTGTTGTTTCCTGGTTCTCTGATGTACAGAGACAAAAAGCCAATAGATGGCAGTGAAGGTTTTGCAAAACGAAACTGGATTGGTGCTGAGGGGTTTTAGACACACCTCCTTGATTAGTCACCACAGTGAGAAATCTCCCAGTACTGTGGTGATCAGGAAACAGACAACCAGGAAGTGTCCAGAACAGAGAGGAATTACAGCAACATCAAAGCAAAAACGAACAATGAGGACATGAAACCAGGACTGCAGTAAGGTAAAGGAAGCTATTTAGCTAAAAAAAAAAAAAAAAAAAAAAAAAAAAATCCTTTAGGGCCCTTTCCGCATTTTCATCCGTCCGTTTGCGGATGAAAACGGGACATACATGGGTCCCTATGTGATTACGGGTGTCAGCGGATGAACATCCGCTGACACCCGTAATTTGTCCGCCTCCGCAAAGATCCGCATTTGCAGACGGAAGAAAACCTATTTTACTTCCGTCTGCCGGATCGGATGAACACGGACATACGGTCCGGGTTCGTCCGATCCCCCATAGGGAGGAGGAAACACAGGGCGGTCCCTGCATAGTGTGCGGGGACTGCCCTGTCAGCTGCCAGCTCAGCAGGGATTTTACGGAGGATCCCCGCTGAGCTTTGCGGACACACGGAGCGGATCATTACTGATCCGCTCTGTGTGAAAGGGCCCTTAGTGACCCTTTAAACCCCACTATACTTTACAGCCAAGGAAGCTGCTTATGACACTGGACATTTAATGGTTTGACAGTTTGGTTGAGGACACAAGCAAATGTGACAGTTAGCACTCCCAGCATTCCAGGAATGTATCTGTTTTTTGAAACAGTTACATGGATGGGCTTAGTTCTGCTTTATGATTTACTGCTGTTCAGTGGCTTTGGCCTGCAGCAAAATGGCTACCTCCAGGAATAAGATACAGGAGCAATGCTGGAGACAATTTACAGCACACACTCATTTTGGTAGCATAATTATTAATGTGGACTGTATGTTCCTTGCTAAAGAGCATTGTTGTTCTCAAGTTGTTATGGGTAAAGTTCCACTTTAAAGTGGAATTAAACCCAACAATGTAACATTGCAGCTTATCAATCATTATATGTGATGGCTGGATTATGATTCTTTTTTTAGGCTTTTTACACCTGGTGATCTGGCCAGCAACACACCTCCTGTATTAGAGTGTCCCCATTCTGGAGGAAGGAAACAGGAGGCACATTTGGACAGCGGCATTGCCAGTTTGGGGGATGGGGAGTAATAGCAGATGTAGCTACACTAACCAAACTCCAGCTAATACTTTATAAGCAGTTGCAGCAACAACCCACTGTCAGTGGTAAATGGTTTGTCTCATCCCTGTAACTGATACATCTGCAAGAGAGCTTGTTCTGTTTGACAAACAACAGACTTACTGGCTAGAAAATAGGAAAATTAATGCAGCCATCACATCTAAGAATTGGTAAGCTGCAATATATTAAATGGGTTTTTTTGGGGGGGGGGGGGGGGTTAATACTGCTTTAATGAATTGTCACTTCATTAAAGTTCTAACAAAAAAAAAAAGTGATATGCCAGGATCGGTGGGGTGTCCTCCCAGTGCTCGCTGGAGGCTGTGCGAAATAAACAGATCATAGAAAAGCATTAGGAGCGACTGTCGCCACAGAATCCCCATGGCTGGGTGACAGAATGGAAGAGTTGGCGATCCCACAGTGGTGGAGAACCTTGGCACTCCAGATGTTTTGGAACTACATTTCCCATGATGCTCATGCACTCTGCATTGGAATTGAGCACCATGGGAAATGTAGTTCCAAAACATCTGGGGTGCCAAGGAAGTCTATGGTATAGAATTATATGAGGAGATGGAGGTCTCTGTGGGAAGGTAATACAGAACACATGTATGGAGAGGTGTCCCCCTCATCAGTCACACATGACATGACGTGTCACCGCCCTGTCCATTCATATAACACACACAGCCCAGTGTAACCTGTGACTGATGGCTGCTATATGGCCCCAGATGTCCGCTACAGGAAGACAGCAGCCGCTGCCCCTCCACACACAGAGCCGGCATGAGGCAGCCCATGTATCCGCACACACAGAACACCCGCCTCTCCTCTCAGTCAGCACACACCGGCCTCTCCTCTGCCCCATTCTGCGGCCTCACTCACCAGTATTACCGCGTCCATCTTCCTCAATCCTGCCGACGTGGAGGAACACTCAGGTTGGTCACTGGAGCTGTCAATCCGCAAAAGGCGCACCGCCCACACTCCTAGCCCATTGGTCGCAGCGGGCGGGAGGATGAGCCATCGCGTTCCGAAGCCTACTATTGGTCAACGTCATCTAGCGCCGCCAGTAGGACGCTCGTCTACACGCATTTTCTAAGCGGAAGCGTCTGCTATTGGCTAGCCTTGTTCTGTGAAGGATGCTGTAACCCTCACGGATTGGTGGACACATCATTATCCCTTTTGTCACTTCCACTTCAGCTTTCTATGGGCGGGTCTACCTCAGGCTTTTCACGTTATCTGATTGGACCGTTGTAGAACAGCCAATGGAGGGGTTAATTCAGTTGCTGTGGTAACTGGTAGACTGCAGACGTGGCTTCCTGTACTGTGTATGATGATGACGGATGGTGTTCTCACTCAGCACTCTAGAGTCAGGAAGAGACAGAACTAAAACTCAGATAGAGGCAGTATGTGGTAATAGTGACATGACAGGAGATGGTGCTGTGTCTCTGTGAGGGCGCCTTCACATTACAACATCAAGAACGTGCATTGTCTGTGCTCTATTTTAGGGCTCATTCAGACCATATGTGCATGAAAACTGAGGGGAAGGGAAACCGCGCAGATTTCACTTGCAGAGACATCAATTACCTCAGTTTTTATGCAGGTCAGTTATGTGCCCTGTCCACACCTATGTTGGTGTCACCTCAGTTTTTTTCAAATGCAGAAAATTGCATACCAGTGGCGGCTTGTGGGGGGGGGCAAATGAGCATGCCATCCTGCAGGTCAGGAAAGGGCGCACAAGCGACTCCCAACCCCCTCCTGACCCATACCAGGCCGCATGCCCTCAATATGGGGGGGTGCTTTAAGACGAGGGCCTCAGAACCGCCCCCCATGTGAATGGATATCGGGTAGAGCTGAATGATTCTGGGGAAAATGAGAATCGCAAATTCTTTTGCTTAGAACAAAGATCACGATTATTTAAAAAAGAAAAATCGGCTGTCGAGTGTACTTAAAATACCGGCAACCACTGTCCCTTATAATATATTATGAATATTACCACAGTCTGTGTCAGCTACCCATATTATGAATATTACCCCAGAGTCTGGGGTAGCTGACTGGTAATATTCATAATATGGGTAGCTGGCACAGACTGTGGTAATATTCATAATATATTTTAAGGGACATTCATTGCCGGTATTTAAGTACACTTCTCACAGGCTCACATGCCCCGCTTTAATAGCCTGTCTGACGGTCATCTGCATTCTGCACAGACTCATCAGATCCCATAGCAGTGTCATTGATCGGCGGGCTGAGTGTTGTGTCTAGTGAAAGCCCCCCCCCCCCGTGCTCAGTCCTTACAGATCCCCCGATCTTCTCCCCTCTCTTCTCTGGCAGCAGCAGGTCATCCGGTGCGGTGGCGGTGGCAGCGGATCCTCGTGTGGATCCCTCAAGGTGGAGATCGTGGGGGGGTGAATCGAGATATCGATCTTTTCGCGATTAATCGTGCAGCTCTAATATCGGTACATCGTACCCCTACCCATTCACCTCAAAAAGCAGTGAAATGCATACAAAACGACTTTTGACAAGTAATAATATAGTTAATAAAATAGCTCTGAGCTGTCTTCTCCTGTCTCCCGGCGCCGTTGTCTTCTCCCCGGTGCTACCTTCTCCCAGCGCCGTCTTCTCCCGCTGCTGTCTCTCCCCCTGCTGTCTGCCCCCGATGCTGTTTTCTCCTTGCTGTCATATCGTGTGTGTGTATGTGTATAGCCATGCCCCATGGCCATACACAACAGGCGACAACACAATGGAAGAAGACAGCCATAGAAGAAGAGCAGCTTTTTTTTTTCTTTTTTTTTGCGGGTAACCGGCAGGGAGGAAGAAGACAACTCAGGGAGAAGACAGCACCGGGAAGAGACAGCAGTGGGAGAAGACAGCTCAGGGAGAAGACGACGACGGAAGAAGAAAGCTCAGAGCCATTTTATTAATAAAGGAATTGTCAAAAACCATTATGTTGTTTTTTTTTTCTTTTCATATTTCACTGCTTTTCGAGGTGAGTGGGTAGAGAGGTCGGGATCTGGGGGCCCCCTTCTTAACCTCCCTGGCGGTATGATTCTGTCTGGAATTACGTACCAAAAGCGGTACAATTATTTGCAAGGAAATTTGGCGTTTTATACTGTAGGCCTGTAATTTTTAGGAATAACTCACTTAAATCTGACCAAACCAGAGTTTAATAGGCATCCCGAGTATGACATTTTTTTAAAAACAAAATGATAAATTATAATATTATAAATAATTATAACAAATAATTTAATTCTAATAAAAATTATTCAATAATGTAATCAAATCAAAATCACTGAAATTTTCTCAGTTGCAAAATTGTCGCTGTCATTATTTATTTTTTTTTATGACGAATTTCCCCACAAATCGCTATAGCACAATTCTGCAAGTGATTATAAATTATTATCGCTGTTTTTTAGCTGCTCTAAAACCATTTTTGACATAAAGGGACACTTTTGGTTGCTCTGGACAATCTACAGTTTGCAGGCAGAAAGAACAGTTTTTATTATATAAAAGTACATGCAGGACACTGGACAGACCACTAGGGACAAAGGGTGTGTGTTTTTTTTACATACAGTACTGTAATCTATAAGATTACAGTATACTGTATGTATAGTGTTTGTTTACGTTTTTGAATTTGGCGCCGTTCTCTGCTCCCGTGCGTCGTAACGTCGCAGGGAACGAAGATCGGCGGCACAGGAGGACGCTGTGTGGATCGAGCGAGGACCCGCTCGCTCACACAGCGCGGTGACATCGCTGGATCCAGGACAAGGTAAGCCAGCGCACCCTGCAGGCTCTGCACAGCTACCCCGAGCGTGACTCGGGGTTACCGATTTCAGCATAAAAAACCCACCCCGAGTCACACTCGGGGATACCGCCAGGAGGGTTAAAGGGGGTCTTCCAAATTCCGATAAGCCCCCTGCCCGCAGATCCCAACAACCACTGGCCAGGACCGTTGGAAAGAGACCCATGTCCCAATCAACATGAAGGCAAGGAAGGTGTTTTGGGGGGGGCACCCACCCCCAACATTGAGGGCATGCAGCCTGGTATGGTTCAGGAGGGGGTGCTCAATCGATTTCAATCCTGCATCAATGTAAACCGGGGCTTAAAAACGCAAAATACACTGCAAAACGTACCCGAAAAGCGCATCATGCGCAGCCACATAGATGTGACTAAGGCCCCTTTCACACTGCCGCAACTTTAAAGTCATGCGATTTCAGAGAATGCCTGGGTAAACTTCAGGTCTATGGACCTCAACTCGCATCAAAGTCTGACCAAAGTAGTACAGGGACTACTTTGAAGTGGGTGTGACTTGAAGATAGCAGTACTCATTGGAAATCATGTGATATGACTTGTCATGGGACTTTGCAGTCCCAAGTCGCACAAGTGTGAAAGGGGCCTTATGGATATTATCAGGTATGTGTTCCACTTTCCTTACTTGGCTCTTCGTATCACAGGTGCAGATACACGTTGGCGATATATGTGAATGAAATATAAGACATCTGGTGCTCTCTGTCTAAAATGCTTCATTCCAGTAAGGGCCCTTTCACGCGGAGCGGATCCGTATTGATCCGCCCCGTGTGTGTCCGTCGGCTCAGCGGGGATCATCCGTAAATCCCAGCTGAGCTGTCGGCGGACAGGGCGGTCCCCGCACACTGTGCAGAGACCGCCCTGTCTTTACTCCGCTCTCCCCTATGGGGAATCGGATGAATACGGACCGTGTGTCCGTATTCATCCGATCCGTTCCGCCAGACGGAAGAAAAATAGTGTTTTCTTCCGTCTGAAAAGGCGGATCGTTACGGACGTTAGCGGATGCATCATCCGCTAACATCCACAATCCCTTAGGGATGCATTACAAGTTCGTAAACGGACCGTTTGTCCGTACGCGTGAAAGGGCCCTTAAGATAAAAAGGTAGTACACTCACAAAGATGACACTCAACTATGCTAGTAGAATAGGCTCATGTAACAATCTCAGCTTGCTTCAATGTATCTCAGTGTTGTTGCGATACAACATCAAGGGTCTTGCTCCTGTCTGGACCCACTGAGTCTCTAAGGCCCTGGTGCCCAACTTGCATTACATTGGTATGTTATTTGAGGCCTTCAGACCATCGTTCACACCCTGAAGTCAGTTTCCGGTGCAGAAACTGACTGGAAAATGACTGCATGGTGTGAACTAGAGCCTTTGGAATACATGGAAAGCACTGTGCATGCATTTTGTGCAGAAGAAAAGCGCACGGAACTGAACGGAACTGCTACTGGTGTGAACTAGCACTAAAACTTGTTCTCCAAAATTGACATAGTGGCTCTATGATATTGAGGTTTGGTGGCTACGGCACCCAGGAAGGATGCCCAAATGAGCAAACAGTGAGACCAGGCAGTGGGAAAAGCAAATGGAATTCTAGGATGCATCACTAGAGAGGTCACCAGCAGGAGGAAGGAGGTTCTGATTCCCCTATATAGATCTTTAGTGAGACCTCATTTAGAATATTGTGTCCAGGTCTGGTGACTTCACTTGCAGAAAGATATTGATATATTGATAAGACAGAACAAGTCCAGAGAAGGGTAACAAAAATGGTAAAAGGTCTGAGGGATAAAACATATCAAGAGCGACTTTAGGAACTTAATATGTACAGTCTGGAGGAAAGAAGGGAAAGGGGAGACATGATTGAAACATTTAAATACATCAAGTGTGTGAATAAGGTTCAGGAGGGCAGTGTTTTCAATATGAGACCAAAATCAAGAACAAGGGGACATGACCTCAAACTGGAGGAAAATTCAAAACTAATTTTAAAAAGTATTATTTTACTAAAAGGGTAGTGGATTCTTGGAATAAACTTTCACCAGAGGTAGTGAGATAGTCAACAGTAAATGACTTCAAACATGCTTGGGACAAACATAGATCTAACAGGAGCCAAATTGGTTATGTAAAAATAAATGGGCAGACTTGATGGACTACTAGTCGAGACTTCGTCTGCATGATTGTCAAACCACGATTTGACAACACCAGCTGTGTGAATCTGAGCATTTTCGTCTTGTTAAATGGGGTGGATTAACTAAAGGCAAATCCACCATGCACTGCAAGTGCACTTGGAAGTGCAGTCGCTGTAGATCTGAGGGAAAGATCTGAAATGAGGGGAAGCTCTGCTGATTTCTATCATCCAATCACGTACAAGCAAAAATGCTGTTTTTTATTTTCCTTGCATGTCCCCCTCAGATCTTCAGCAACTGCACTTCCATGTGCACAGTGGATTTGCCTTTATTAAATAAACCCTAATGTCTGCACTATGGGGTGCACATGGTCGGCCAAAATGTATACATGGTCGCTGGCAGTGACTTTACCTTTCAAGGTGATGATGGAGCCTGCAGGATACCAAGATACAGCTGCCCAAACCATGATTGTGCCGCCACTATGCTTTACCGTTGGCACAAGACAGTCCTGGTTGTAAGCTTGGGATGGTGTTTGCCACACAAACTTATTCGGTGGTTGGAAACAGTGTGAAGCTGGATTCATCGGACCATATTACAGTCTTTCATTGATCATTAGTCCACGATTTATGGGTGTTGCACCACTCTCTCCTCTTCTGAGCATTAATATCGGTCACTAGTGGTTTGGCAATTGCAGTTCACCCGTGAATGTTCCCCTTTACCTCTGACTCTGGTTCTCGCTTGCCTCTGGCGACAGGAGTGGTCGTCTCTGACGGCGACTGCTTTCCTTCACTTGTGGCAACTACTTGGTTCTCCGGCCGGCAGAACCCCTGCAACTCTACAACTTGGTTGGGTTCCAAGCCTGAAGCCCCAACCCTGTGATGCTTGCTTCCAACCTGGATAGGCCTCAGACCGCCTAGCAGACAGGTACTCCCAGATAGGCCTCAGTCTTTTGGCCTAGCAGCCGGGAGCTTTTCAACACACGTCCACCCAGACAGCCGTCCAGGTGGCACAGAACCTCGATCACCTGACTCCTCCCGAATAAATAGGCTCTCCGGGCAGGCCAAGGGAAAAAAAAACTGCCAATTGGCTGAGACAACCCATTCACTCCTAGTCTGGATTTACTATGCCCTTGTCCATCTAATGCCACAGGTAACAACACCACCTAGTGACAGAAGAGCAAGGTGCATCAATCCCAGATTTAGGAAAAAAGTCATCTCCCTAACAAATAGCCAGGCTGGTTACCACCTAGCAAACTAAATTTGTCAGCAACCCTGCCTAAAACCATGATTCGACACATGGAATGTTTGGTATCTATTTGCTCAATGCAACCTCATCTTTTATATTTTAACCAAAAATGGGTGTTATATGGTGTGTTTTTGCACTAAAATTTATTTTATTATATTTTTTCCTGTAAATCTGCATTCAATAAACAGTTCTACAAATATTATGTGACATAAAAATTTGCAAGTGTCACCTTTTTATTCTACAGGCCCTCTGATTTCAGAAAATATATATTGTTCTGGGGGTTTAAATAATTTTATTTCCAAAAATTAAGATTTTTATGCGAGGAAAAAAAAAGAAAAAAATGCTCAGGAGCCAAATTGGTTATGTAAAAAAAAGTAAAAACAGTACAATGTGTTGTAACAATGCATCACTCTGCCCCACAGAGACACCAGGGTGCACATGTCTTACTATGCAGGCTGGTATTACCAAACATTTACATAGAGTGTGTTCCTCATTATGCATTGTAGACCATCCCGCAGGCCTAATGTCACCATTGTGTCCTGTAATAATGTATTACTTGTTACTATGCATCACACTGTTTACTTTTTGTAAAAGCTACAAAATTACATTTTATTCAAACTCTTTGCATTGCAGCATTGTTTCATGCTGTTCCACTGCGTACAAAATGCAGACATACATTGTTCTGTGTGTATTCCTTTTGGATTCTTCTGTAATAACTGATAATTTTTTAGCCCCTGTGCGGGCGACCTTTATGTTTGCTTCTGATTTCTTACATTTTGGCATAAAACCAATAAATGCATTGAAACAGAAACAATTTGACATACTACATTTTAATGCAGTGTACCTCAATGCGTCTCAACAAAGCATTAGGCCTCATGCACACTGGATGTTTTTACAACTGCTGTTTTAGGCTTCAGGCATTTTTTTCTGCAGCCTGCAAAATCCCCAGCAAGTCATTCTAAGTTTCCATCCACACATAGGCTGTTCTCAGTGGCCCAGATTCAACAAGCAATTGCGTCTGCGTAACCATAGTTACGCAGCGTAATTGCTTACTTGCGCCGGCGTTTCGAATGCTCCTGATTCAGGAACCTCGATACGCCGACTGCAGCCTAAGATATGACTGGCATAAGGCTCTTACGCCAGTCATATCGTAGGCTGCATTCTTACGATGGCCGCTAGGACGGCGTTCCCGTAGTGGTCAGCGTATAGTATGCAAATTGCATACTAACGCCGATTCACTACCCTACGCGAGCCCTGCGTACGCAGTTTACGTCGTTTCCATTCGTCGGGTTTCGCGTAAGGCTGCTCCTGCTAATAGCAGGGGCAGCCAATGCTACGTATACCTGTCGTTCCCGCGTCGCGAAGTTTAAATTTTACATTGTTTGCGTAAGTGAATCGTGAATGGCGCTGGACGCCATTTACGTTCACTTTGAAGCAAATGACGTCCTTGCAACGTCATTTGCCGCAATGCACGTCGGGAAAGTTTCCCGACGGAGCATGCGCACTACGTTTGGCGCGGGAACGTGCCTAATTTAAATGATCCACACCCCCTACGGGATCATTTAAATTACGCGCCCTTACGCCGGGCATTTTTGAGGAGCGCCCACGCAAATTACGTGGCTACTGCTTCGTGAATGAAGCGTAGCGCAGATAATTTGCAGGGGGGCAGGGCAAAAATGATACGCTGCGCCTCCGTAAGAAGTGCGCAGCGGTACCTGAATCTAGCCCAGTGTTTTTTTGGCAGGGGCGCTTTCTGGCTGGTAAAAAAAACAAAACAAAACTAGTGGGTTTTGAGTAAGGTGACCAGATTTTTAAAATGAAATCCGGGGACATATTTTTTTTTACTAGTAATGGCGGCAATAAGCGACTCTCTGCTCGACACCACCTTTGCCCGCTTCACAGCCTGTCAAGTCTCACTCTCCGGGCCCAGCTACTACTGGGTGGGGAGCGGAGGAAGATCACTTCACCAGGGAAGGCAAGGAGATAAGCAGGCAGGCGGCTGGCCGGGACTTGAGCCAAGGCAAAAGAACATGCGAGTGGAGCTGAATGGGCATGTACCCGAAACTGAAGAAATATTCCCTCCGCTCCGACCAGCACAAGATCATCAGAAAGGGGCACAGATAATGAAAAAAAATATGCCCCCCTAAGCTAGTAGGAGCGGCGGAGTGGGGTGTGTAATTCAGAATTATTTTTTTTTTTAATTCTGCACTGACTGTCTTTGAAATTGCCCCAGCCCCTGTTCAAATCCAATCCGGGGACAAAACCAGGGACAGACTTGGTCCGGGGACAGTGTCCTCAATCTGGGGACTGTCCCCTGAAACCAGGGATATCTGGTCACCCTAGTTTTGAGGGGAGTCTTTTAGCTGTAAAAACACTCTAACTCTGATAAAAGCTTAAAAACGCAGCTATTCTGCATTTATCAGAGTTTTTGAGCTATAAGCATTTGTGGGAGAATAGTTTTGCTTAAAAAAAGCTAAACAACGCGAATGCTAAAAAACGCTGCAAAACCCTACTGCACAACTCAATCTACAGCTAATGCTACTGGATTTTTTATATTGTCCAGTGTGCATTAGGCCTTATGGTGTGAACAGGGCACATAGAAAACAATTGCTTTCTATTTGCCTTTGCCCTCACACTGTACTGATCAATTCAGATCAGGGAAGCTCAACAGCATACCTCCCAACTTTTTGAGATGGGAATGAGTGACACCTATCAGCAAAAGTAGGCAGGCATAGGACACACCCCTTGCCACGCCTCCTTAAAGGAGAATTGTACAAAAAACAAGATTGATTAAACCCACAAGTGCTTTTTTTACCAATACTATTCCTTTATATTGGCTTTTGGAATTTACAAGTGCAGCAATTTAGAAGACAGGTGAAAGGTTTTGAGCTGGAAAACACCTTTTGATAGATAAAAAGTGCATTTTATATACATCTATATAGATCAGACCAAAACGAGGGACACATGAGGAGGAATGAGGGACATTGCTCCAAATCAAGGACATTGAACAGACATGGTGTGAATGAAAGTGATATTAAAGTCTTGTTTTTTAAGTAAGAAGCATGTCATACTTACCTGATCTGTGCAGTGGTTTTGCACAGAGCAGCCCGGATCCTCCTTTCTCGGGTCCCACGCTGGCGCTCCTCCCTCCTCCCTACTGCCAGGTGCCCCTACAGCATTCAGCTTGCTGAGGGAGCACCCAAGCATGTGTGCTTCCGAGTCTGGGCTCTGTGTGTCTATTTACACATGGGGCCGCGACCTTGGCCCCGCCCACTCTGTCTCTTGATTGGCTCACTGGCTGTGCTTGACAGCAGCGGGAGCCAATGGCTGCTGCCAAAAGCCAATCAGGAGTGAGTCCCCGAAGAGGCAAAGCTCTTGTGGACATCACTGGATCGAGATGGGGCTCAGGTAAGTATTGGGAGGGGGCCTGCTTAACCAGCAAACCGTGGCCTCTCTGCAGCCAGCTGTGGGTGCGGCGGGGAGGCGGGCTGCATGAGAGAGCCAGGCAGGCGGAAGGGATAAGAATCAAGCAGGAATGTCATCATCTCTCTCCGCCCTCACAGCATGGGCCTCTTCAACGTCGGAGGTGCGGTGGGGAGCAGAGAGATGACTTCATCGGTCACTGCCCATCCTCACTCAGAACCAACAGCTGCACCCGCCCCTGCTAAATGGACCAATGCAGCGACAATGCACATTTGGTAGCACTGGCTGGCATGGCAAGTGATAATCTGCAAATAGTGTCAGGTGACGTGGCAAGCGATCATCCACATTTGGTGGCAGGTGCCGTGGCAAGTGAAAACTGCAAATTGTGGCAGGTGACGGTGGCAAGTGACAATCCACATCTGGTGCCAGGTGACAGTGGCAAGTGACAATCTGCAAATAGTGGCAGGTGTCGTGGCAAGCAATCATCCACATCTGGTGGCAGGTGACAGTGGCAAGTGACAATCCACATCTGGTGGCAGGTGACCTGGCAAGTGACAAGCTGCATCTGGTGGCAGGAGATATGGCAAGTGACACGCCAAGGGCTCCCACTGATTCTCCATTATGGTGAGTTGAACCACTTCATTATATATTACAATGTAACAATAGAAATAATGCGCTTCAATTATCCTGACACCATATCAACCATGGTGCCGTGATGATTGAAGTGCCAACACCAGCCATTGCCCATGTAAAATTTCTTACCACCCGCATAACCCCCCCTGAAAATTAAAGGTCTATTTAGATGATAGCCCTGCACCCCCTGTTTATTAAATAAGGTGCAAAAATAAGCTTGTTTTACATTTTATTAGTTGGCTCCCTGCTTCAATGTAGAAGTGATCTGGCTTCCTGCCTCTCACAATGCTATACAACTAGGTGAAAGATCGGTGAAACATAGTGATAGTAAAAGCAGGCACATTATTGTGTGTGGTTTATTATTTTGTGTCAGTACAGAGTCACTTTGAGTCTGGGTGGGACAGACATCTATTATGGAACATAATATCTCAAACAGACATCAGTGGGAGGAGGAACAACACACGGTGTGGCATTTTAAGTTTATAAATTTCTGGTCTTTTGGGTAGTATAAAGTGTAGTTTCTGTACTCATCCATATCTAGGAGGGAAACCCAGTTCTCCAGTTGTAGGCAGAATTTCTAAGAAGCCAAGTGCCTCTTGCCAGCCTAGGCCCATAAAGCATGTGTTCATGCACAATAAAGCAGTATTAAACCCAAAAGCAAACATTTATTATATTGCAGCTTACCTATATTAGATGTGATGGCTGAATTAATTTTCTTTTTTGGGCTTTCCTCCTGTTTTCTTCTGGTGATCCAGCCAGTAAGTCTGTTGTTATTCAAAATGAAAACTCTTTCACAGAAACATTACAGATGCCGCCTATTGAGACTTATCGCCTGTTCCGAATTATCAATTTTAAGCAAAACCTACCAAACTGCATGGGGAATCAGATCTAGGGGAGACAATTGAGGAGGAGGTGTGGACAAAATGGTCGACCATGGTGCACAATGGAATACTTCACACTTCCCTGGTGGATGCCAATTATAAAGTGCTGTTGCTCTGGTACCTGGTCCCAACAAGGCGGGCGAATATATACAGTGGTACCTCGCCCTATGTTTTCAGGAATGTGGACAAGAAGATGATATGTTTCATGTCTTGTGGTCCTGTCCGAAGGTCCAACGCTTTTGGATCAGGATATTTAATTTGATCTACTCAGTGACGGAAGAGAACATCCCCAGAGGCGCCAAAATATAATTGTTTGCTGACCTGTCGGAAGACATTCCCAGACATCCTTAAACACCTTTTCATCTTTCTAGCTGTTAAAATAATCACAGCGTGAGTGTGGAAATCACCTGTGATTGATGTCACATTGGTGAAACATAAAATATCCTGGATTATGATCAATTAAAAATTGACCAGCATTCGTGGAGACGAACGAGCTAGGTTTGAGATAGTGTGGAACTCTTGGATTGCATATTTCCAAGCTCCCTAGATACTGGGCCACCTTGCAAGGAAGGCTCAGGCTAAGGGGACCTACTCTGATCTTCTTCTCCTACTTTTCTCTTTCCCCCCCCCCTTTTTTTTTATTTATTGCTTCCCTGTTTTTGGTTCTGTCATACCATATTGATGAATGTTTTGGTAGGATGCTAAGGGGGGACCGTACAGCTTCCCCAATTGTACTATTTTCTCGGGATTGAGACCCCTTGGGTTTGAGGCATTAGGATCCATTCTAGATGCTAATGTTATACTTCACCATGTTTTGGAAATATGCGTGACCAACAACTTTCTGTAATGTAATTATTCCTATTTGTTGATTTTTTTGGGTGCATATTGGTTGATACCAAGGAGCTTATAGCCTTATGCCACGTACTGACGATCATTTTTCGGCATGAAAAAAAACGTAGTTTTTCAGCATGTCCAAAAAACAAAGTTTTTCCAACTTCATCATTAAAAACGACGTTGCCCACACACCATCGTTTTTAAAAAATGATGAACAAATCGCAGTGACGTACAACACGTACGACGGCACTCTAAAGGGGAAGTTCTATTCGCCTTTGGGCTGCTTTAGCTGATTCCGTGTTAGTAAAAGACTATTCACGCTTTTCTGTCTGTTACAGCGTGATGAATGTGCTTACTCCACTATGAACGGTAGTTTTACCAGAACGAGTGCTCCCGTCTCATAACTTGCTTCTGAGCATTTTCGGGTTTAAAACGTTGTTTTAGCCCACGCACAATAATTTTTTACAACCCGAAAAACTACATTTTTTTAAACGACGTTAAAAAATGCAGCATGTTCGATTTTTTTGGGGGGTTTTTCAGAAGCCAAAAAACGATGTGAAGCCCACACATGATCATTGTAAATGACGTTTTTGAAAATGTCGTTTTTTTTAATGCCAAAAAATGATCGTGTGTACGCGCCATTAGAGAAATCGTCATGCTAACAAGTAGGCCCGGATTGTAGTAGCTCTTCTGTACAGCCCATCAGGGCCTCTGATTTTGATCTGGCTAGTTACCAGCCAGATCAAAAGGTGAAAACAGATGGAAAAAGCTTAAAACAAGAAAATTATTACAGTCACCACATCTAATGATTGGTAAGCTGCAATATATTAAATTTTGGGTTCAATACCGCTTTCAATTTCAACCATTGAACAAATTTCACTGTTGATTATATGGTATCAAGGTCACTTTTGCAATTTTGTTTTTCGTGGGCTGGTTCTTTTGACTAGGGTAATATTACATTTTTTATACCATGCAGAAAGCCTAACCTTTGCCTTTGCATAAGGGCACCTATTTATTTTCTCACTTACATCAGGAACATAGGAGTATAGCAAAGTAGGAGTGTCAGATCCAGGTTTTCATATGTTCAAATTAAAAACCTGATTAGACTTTGCGTTTTTTCTTGTCAAAATGTTATGGGGTGGAAAGCGAGCTAAGGTTGCCCATTTTGTGTTTCTTCCATTCCCATGTCCTTCAGAAGAGTATATGCGAGAGTCTAGGAATGAAGTTGGCTGTGGGGGGCTTAGTATGGAGAGAAGGATGTGGGAGATGGGACCATTAGTAGTGTGGAGCTTGTGTGAGAAAAGGGTTATGAAGAATAAAAAGGAGGGGGAGAGATAGGATTGGCTGGCGGGGTTCAGGGGGTGATAACATAGCAGGGCGTAGTTGAGGGTGGAGAGAGAGCAGGAATAAGGATAAGAAAGCAGGGAGGACACTGGAGGGTGGGGATGGGTGGGTGGTGTGAATACCTACTACACCCTATTATGGGAAGCCATGCAGACATTGGTAATTTTTTCAAGTCCTGTTTTTATTTAGCTGTATGCAACAAGGCATTACATTGATTGATTTTTTTACTTGTACATTGTCCAGCAGTAAAAGGCCTGAATTGAATAGTGGAGCTGACACAACCCTGAACACCCGGGGTGCTAGGCTCCTGACAGGAACTAGGTTTCGAACATGGTCCACCTCTTCTCATGGTCAGCGGAAGCCAACCAACGAGTACTGGGTGAAGGGCTGTCCCAAAGAGAGACCCCCCTAGTTCAGTTGATGAAGGAACCTAATGGCCATGCATCCACCCCTAGGCATCAGGGTAGGCCTGAGAACCCACACCCTCCAACCAGTTAAAAAAGACACAGACAAAAGTGCAAAGTGACAAACGTGAGGAGAAAAAAAAAAGTAATAAATAAAAAGTGCCTGTGCAGGTGCATAGGCTAGGTCTAGAGGCCCAGACTTAGTCAAAGGGCCTACTCCCAAGAGGCCTGGTGCAGAAACAGCTTTAGAACCGTGACCTAGTGCTTGTTTACACATTGTGGGGTTCTCAATCCCACGTGATACTAACGGCACCCATGGGGCAACTACTCCCAGGGGGTAATGATGCCGTTGATTCTCTGCCTTTCCAGCCCATAGACAGAGAAGGTAGACCCATTCAAATCAGGATGCACTGAGCCCCTCCAGTCTTCCCGTGGGAATTACACCTGTGTCCCACATCCCCTGGGTGCCCCGGTTTCTGTTTCAGCCGGTACTACCCTTCAGAGCCCCCATCATACTAGCAGAGATACTGTACAGCCAGCCATTGCTACCAAAAGACGAGAATGATGGCATAGCACCACTACTGGACACTGATCTTAGCCAAAATGCTGCTTCCGCTGCTGTATCCTGCACCAATTAAGGAGGGTGAGAACTGAGAGAGCACCTGCCTTTGTGCAGATCCCTGAATCGAGATCGCGCTCAGGTATGTACTTAGGGGGAGCCGTATGCATTTGTTTTTTTGCCTTACTGCATAAAATGCACTAAGGTAAAATACCTCCTGTCTTTACAGCCACTTTAAACATTGTTTATCACCTTTACTGTTACAGAGCACTGGAACAGGCCACAAAGCAATGCAGGAAACATTAGATATTTGACAGCTCAAGCTGCAGAATCATTATTTGGAACCTTTTGCAGTGCATGAGCACCTGAATAGGCCAGGAGAGGTGTCAGCAGCTGGTGACGATGGCAGGCTTCAATTTCGCTTTGGGCTGATTGACACTTAAAAGTTGATTGTGCAACATTAACAGTAGCAGTGGTCCTACTGCTGATAGCCAGTATACTGGGGTCTATGTGCAGGAATTTAAACAAAAAATACCCCATTAGCCTCAAATTGCCCACAACAGAGGACTCATAGGCCCGGATTCTCAGAGGACTTACGACGGCGTAGCGCCATGTACGCTGTCGTAAGTCCGAATCTGACCCCTCGTATCTATGCGCCTGATTCTTAGGCCCCGTACACACGACCGGATCTATCCGCTGGGATTTATCCGCGGATCAGTTCCAGCGGATAGATCCGGTCGTGTGTAGGCCCGAGCGGACAATTTTCGGCAGATAAAAATCCAGCCGACGGATTCCCATCGGATAAAAATGTTGTAGCTTGCTACAAAATCTATCCGCTGGAATCCAGTCCAGCGGACTGATCCGGTTGTCTGTACAGACTCACCGGATCAGTCCGTCCGCTCCCATCCCTCGCATGCGTCCTAATGATTCGACGCATGCGTGGAAGTATTTACCTTCCAGCGTCGCGCATGTCGCCGCGTCATCGTCGCGGCGACGGCGCGACACGTGACGCGGATGTTTTCCGCGCGGATTTTGATCCGATGGTGTGTACAAGCCATCGGATCAAAATCCGGAGGAGGAATGTCCGCTGGAAACGGTCCGGCGGACCGTTTCCAGCGGATAACCCCTCGTCTGTACGAGGCCTTAGAATCAGTTACGCATAGATATCCATTAGATCCGACAGGCGTAAGTCTCTTATGCCGTCAGATCTTAACTGCATTTTTTTTTTGCCCGCTAGGTGGCGCTTCTGTTGAATTCCACATCGAGTATGTAAATTAGCTAGATACGCGGATTCCCGAACGTACGCGCGGCGACGCAGTAAAGTTACAACGTTTACGTTAGGCATTTCCCGTCGTAAGGTTGCCCCTTCTATATGAGGCGCAGCCAATGTTAAGTATGGCCGTCGTTCCCGTGTCGAAATTTAAAAAAGTTACGTCGTTTGCCTAAGTCGTCCGTGAATGGGGCTGGACGTCATTTACGTTCACGTCGAAAGCAATGACGTCCTTGCGGCGTACTTTCGAGCAATGCACACTGGGAAATTCCACGGACGGCGCATGCGCCATTCCGCAAAAACGTCAATCACGTCGGGTCACAGTTTTACATAAAACACGCCCCCCTGATACAAATTAGAATTAGGCGGGCTTACGCCGGCCGATTTACGCTACGCCGCCGCAACTTATGGAGCAAGTGCTTTGAGAATGCAGCACTTGCCCGTAACGTAAATCGGATACGTTACGCCGCCGCAGAGATACGCCGCTGGACGTGAATCTGGGCCTGAGTCTCTAGTGTCACTGAGGCCAGCATTGTCCTCAACAATCTCACCCCACCCACAAACCGTGCAAGGTATGTGTGTGAATTTACCTTGCAGGGACCTGAATAATATCAAAGCTTGCATTATTGGTCCTTTTAAGGCAGGTTATCTAATTCTAAATCTAATTCTAAAGCCCAGGCAGTGCATTAGGGTTAAAAAGAATTTAGTCAGGTGAATTCACACATTATACCAGGTCTGCAAACCTTAACTACGCAAAATGACTGCAAACCCATTATAGCGGCGCATCCAAAACACATCCCTAATAAGGACTTTTGATGACCACTTCCATGGACTCTTTGAGGACCCCAACCAATCGTGAGGACCCCTCCAATTTTCAGGACCCTGTGAGGACCCTGTCCATGTGGAGGGTCCTTATCAAGAAATGATTTTGAAACTAAAAGAAAAATCCCTGTTGCAGTGCAGTCTGTAATGTGACTGGTAAGAATTTGGAGCAGTGTGGGGGGGGGGGGGGATCAGCTTTACATTTGCACTACCAGAAAGTGCCAGAACATGTTTGCTATGCTATGACGCTCTGTAGTTTGGTAAGCCCGGGGTACTGAGAATTTTATGTGAATGTAAGACCAAGCATTACTTAGTGTGAGATAGGCTCAGCAATGCTTTAAACCACATCAGCTCTCTTGCTCGCAGTGGTCCCCCAATGTAGGCCTGTGCCTACAAAATGTTAAGCAATGCATTGGTTTTTCACACAAGCATATAGCTTTGCATTAGGGTGCTATAGCTGCCTGGCGTCTGGCAACCAGTGACGTCACTGCCCAGCGTTGAAAGCGGAGGAGGATTTTACTTCCTCCTCCTCCGCGCTAGTGCTGCTGGGACCAAAGCAGCTGCCCTTTGAGCTGAACCCTGCCGCCACCCCCATCATGCTATAAACCTGAGTGACAATTCCCCATTTGTCTAGTGGCGGCCGGGTGCAGGGCAGCAGAAGCGGAGCTAAAGCAGCAGCATCCTGAAACTGCAAATGGCGGCCCCGGTGAGCAGCACAAGGCTGGCTAGAACAAACAGCCCAGGAGGGAGTGGGAGAAGACCTCACCACCGGCCACCCTGACCTGGGCAGCAGTGGGTGCAGCATCCCCCGGAGGAACTGCAGTAATTCAGGTACAGATAACATGGGGACATACACCACAGGCTGGACCGGGCTTATGTCAGGGCCGTGGCAGGGAGAGAGCAAGCAGTAGTGGAATAGGGCAGCCATGAGGTGGGTGGTGTGCTCTGCTTTTCCTAACATTTACCTGGCATGGATTAATGGCCATCACTCCTCGGGACTTTCTGCAGGGGGCACTATGGAAGTACTATGTGTGTGCTCCCTTGCTTCCTCCCCTTACTTTCTCCAGAGTGCCCCTTTACTTTCTCCAGAGTGACCCTTAGTACAGTAGTACTGAGGGGCACTCTGGAGGGGGATGTAAGGGGGCACTCTGGAGGAGGATGTAAGGGGGCACTCTGGAGGAGGATGTAAGGGGGCACTCTGGAGCAGGATGTAAGGGGGCACTCCAGAGGATGTAAGGAGGCACTAAGGGGGCACCCCGGAGGATGTAAGGGGGCTCTGACTAAATTAGTACCGCCAGAGTGCCCCATTACATCCCCCCTTACAACCTCCAGAGTTCCCCCTTAGTGCCTCCAGAGTGCCCCTTTACTTCCTCCAGAGTGCCCTCTTACATCCTTCGGAGTGCCCCACCACGAAGATAGTATAGCAGTGGCTGACAGACTATCAGGAGGTGGTATTGCACTCCTCCTCTCTCCACTAATAACCCCCCGCCAATCACTCCGCACTCCTCTCCTGTACATATTACCCCCCACCATACACTCCGCACTTCTCTCCTGTACATATTACCCCCCGCCATACACTCCGCATTCCTCTCCTGTACATATTACCCACCTCCATACACTCCGCACTCCTCTCCTGTACATATTACCCACCGCCATACATTCTGCACTCCTCTCCTGTACATACTACTCACCATCATACACTCTGCATTCCCTATTTAACATTACCATATTCTGCATCTCAGACTCTCTTTAACAACACCCCCTTTAAGCCAATATTTAGCGCAATTTAAGACGTGTCCACTGTTCACCACGACGTGCTTTGCGCACCATATTGTTGTTCTTGATGCCTAGGGCTCACTTTTGATTATGCTCCTGCCCCTAAAAACGGAAAAAAAGGATGTCTAAAATCATCTTTTTTTTTGGGGGGGGGGGTGTCCCTGAATGGCAATTTGGAAATGTGGTCACCCTACTTTACATGTACATAACTTTGACTTAGCATCAAATATAAAAAACACCAGCACTAAACAAGTGGCTTGTGAAAGCTTACTGTTTTCTTTTGCATCAACTACTATTACTTAATTCTCTGTTAGATTTGTGACCTCACATTCCACTAGTCCAGTAATCTGCTCAGGTAGAGTCAGGAATTGGTGAGAGCTAGAAAGGAGTCAGGATTTAACAATAACATAGGCCCGGATTCACGTAGAGCCGCGTAAAATTGTGCGGGCGTAACGTATCTGATTTACGTTACGCCTCCGCAACTTACACGGGCAAGTGCTGAATTCTCAAAGCACTTGCTCCATAAGTTGCGGCGGCGTAGTGTAAATCGGCCGGCGTAAGCCCGCCTAATTCAAATTTGGATCGGGGGGGGGGGGGCGTGTTTTATGTAAAACTACTGTGACCCGACGTGATTGACGTTTTTGCGGAACGGCGCATGCGCCGTCCGTGGAATTTCCCAGTGTGCATTGCTCCAAAGTACGTCGCAAGGACGTCATTGGTTTCGACGTGAACGTAAATGACGTCCAGCCCCATTCATGGACGACTTACGCAAACGACGTAACTTTTTAAAATTTCGACGCGGGAACGACGGCCATACTTAACATTGGCTGCGCCTCATATAGCAGGGGCAACTTTACGCCGGGAAAAGCCTAACGTAAACATCGTAACTGCGTCGGCCGCGCGTACGTTCGGGAATTCGCTTATCTAACTAATTTGCATACTCAAGCGGAATTTGATGGAAGCGCCACCTAGCGGTCAAAAAAAATGCAGTTAAGATCCGACGGCGTAAGAGACTTACGCCCGTCGGATCTAATGGATATCTATGCGTAACTGATTCTAAGAATCAGAAGCATAGATATGACGGGTTAAGATTAGGACTTACGACGCCGTACATGCCGCTGCGCCGTCGTAAGTCCTTTCAGAATCTGGGCCTAAGTCTCCTGTTTGGTTTACAACCTGCTGTATGTATGCAGTTTAAAGGGGTTGTAAAGGTTCGTCTTTTATTTTCAAAATAGGTTCCTTTAAGCTAGTGCATTGTTGGTTCACTTACCTTTTTCCTTCGATTCCCCTTCTAAATGTTTTTTTTCTTTGTTTGAATTTCTCACTTCCTTTTCTCCTCAGTAAGCTTTCCACCATCATCCGAGCGGTGGAAAGTCATTTAGAACAGCTTACTGTACACCTTACTGAGAAGGAACAGGAAGTGAGAAATTCAGACAAAGGAAACAAAGAAAAAAAACATTTAGAAGGGAAATTGAAGGAAAAGGTAAGTGAACCAACAATGCACAAGCTTAAAGGAACCTATTTAGAAAATAAAAACGAACCTTTACAACCCCTTTAAATAATGTGGTGGCAACCCGGGGCAAAAAACAAGGAACATGGTTCGGAAATACCAATTCTGATTTCTGTGAAGTCACACCTTTACCACTTATAATTATTTTGATTACAGGATACATGTATTAAGAAGTATGGGGTTTAAAAAATATATATATATAAACATTCATACTTATGTCTACGCTGCAGCATCAGTGTGATGCTGCAGCGGTCCCACATTGACTGAGAACTGAGTGATCACATGACCGATGAACGCTCAGTCCTCAGTTTGTTAGGAATGAAGAGCAGTTACTGTCAGTCACAACTCTATGCTCTGCCCCTTCAGTGGTCACTGGAGCAATGGGCAGGAGAGAGGGCAGGCGCAGCTCGCTCCAACTGGAGTGGCTCTGCTACATCATCTGCGAGTGGGTAATAGCCCGCTGTCAGCTGATTCTGGGTCACAGGACAGCAAAAGTAAGTGCACTCCTGAGACCAACAAGCAAAGTATGAAATATAAAAAGCTTTGGCCATACGTTTATTTTAAAGTGTATGTCTAAACTAGAAATAGAGTCCATCAATATATCTACTTCTCTCCCTCTTGTACTTTCATTAGTTTTACTCCCAAAGTGAACTTGTTTTCTATATTCTTTCCCTCTTCTTCTATGATCTTTCATTCTCCCTCTTTCTGTTTGCTATACTTTCTGCCTTTTTCTTTTTGACTGCTGATTCATGCCATGAATAATATGATTCACACAATGATTAACGGTCACCAAACATTGCTTTTTGGTATACATCTATGTTTTAAACTAAACCTATTTTTCCATCTTTTTATATGTCTATCTTTATGCATTGCACAGAGTTTTGCTCAACTTATGTTTTGTGTACCATTGCATTCATTATTATGAGTGACTGTTTGTCATTTTCAAATTTTGTTAAAAAAATGAATAAAATATATATTCAACCTTAAAGTGTATGTCTGGGCAAAAAAAAAACGGAAAATTGTATCATACTTACCAGTAATTTTCCTTTCCTGGTGCCTATCCATGGCAGCATACCTGTGACAAGCTCCGCCTTGGCTCCTCCCTCAGGACTAGTGAATATTATAAAAGAGTTGGTTAGCAGCGCCCCCACATTCTCCGTAATATAGAATACCGAGGGTGGGAGCGTATGCTGCCATGGATAGGCACCAGGAAAGGAAAATTACTGGTAAGTATGATACAATTTTCCGTTTTCCTGGTGCCTCCATGGCAGCATACCTGTGACAAATAACTAGCTGAGACGGGTGGGATGATGCTTAGGAGGTTTATTTCAAAGGAATTATTATTATTATTATCAATAATTAGAGGAAGCAACGGCTGATTTGATCGCCTGTCTGCCGAATTCTACCGATGAGAGAGCTCCTGGGTCTACTCGGTAATGCTTCAGAAAAGTATGTTGGGACGACCAGGTCGCTGCCCTACAAATAGTTTCGATTGCCACGTTCGCTCTTGCGGCCCAAGAGGCAGAGACCGCCCTAGTGGAGTGTGCCCTGACCATCAAAGGGGGGTCCAGACCCTTTGCCCTGTACGCCTTGTGGATAAGCTTAACAATCCATGAGGCAATTGTTCTTGCTGACGCCTCCTTGCCTTTGTTCTTCCCCCAGGGAATTATGAGCAATTTGGTAGAGTCTCTGAAAGGTGCCGTGACCCTGAGATAGCATTTTAGGGTGGAGGCAATGTCCAGTTCATGAAGAGAACCTGATTCCTGTTCTAGAAACGTTGGGAGAGCCCAGGGTTCCGACATGGCCAAAGATGACGTGACCTTGGGGATAAACCCTCGTACTGTTCTCAGTTCCACTCTGTCATGGTAGAATATGATATGGTTATCATCCGCCCCCAGAGCTTGGAGCTCTGAAACCCGTCTGCCAGAGGTTATGGCTATCAAGAAGGTAAGCTTCAAGGTTAAGTTCCAAAGTGATGCCGAGTCCGAAGGAGCAAAAGGTGGGCTGGCTAAGGCCTCTAGGATGACAGCGAGGTCCCAGGTGGGAAAAGCCTGTTTAGTTGGTGGTCGGATCTTTCTGACTGCCTTAAAAAATTGGATTATTAATGGGTCCTCTGCCCACCTTCTGCTGGTTGCTGTTGAAATTGCTGCTACCTGTACTTTTAATGTACTCATAGCAAGACCCACATCCAGGCCTGCCTGCAAAAATTCAAGCATTTGCGAGGATGATGGAGAATCTGGATCGCAGCTTCTGCTAATCATGAAGGCCTTGAACTTGTTCCACACCCTATCGTATATACTGTTTGTGGAAGGCTTTCTAGCCCTGAGAAGGGTTGCGATAACCTCGTTGGAACATCCTAGTGATTCAAACCTTTGCCTTTCAGCAGCCAGATGTGAAGGTTCAGCCTGCCTGGATCTGGATGGGTGTGACATCCCTGAGCGAGGAGGAAGGGTATCAGCGGAACCTTGATCGGCGGCTGAGTACTCAGGTACATTGCCGTAGGAAACCAAGGGCGTCTCGGCCAGTATGGTAGAACCGTTATTACTGTTGTGGACTCTATCATGATCCTCGCCAGGAGTTTTGGAATGAGGGGCCGTGGAGGGAATGCATAGGCCAGTTTGCATGCCCATGGGGCTGAGAGAGCATCTATTGCTTCCGCTTGGGGATGTGGGAGCCTCGAGATGAACCTTGGGAGCTTGGAATTGCATGCAGTTGCAAATAGGTCCAGTTCGGGGAGCCCCCACTGGCTCACTATCCAGTTGAAGATTCTTGGGTGTAGAGACCACTCGTTGGCATCTATGAACCTGCGAGATAGGAGGTCGGCTCTTGAGTTGAGATGACCTGGTAGGTAGATTGCCCTTAGGTCCTTTAGGTTTCTTTCCGCCCAGAGGATAATGGGCTCCACCTCCCTCAGCAGGGACCTGCTGTGCGTCCCTCCTTGACGGTGTATATAAGATACAGCGGCTTTGTTGTCCATCCGTAGAAGGACTGGTCTCCCTGTGATCTCGAATTCTAGGGCTAGTAATGCACGGTAGGCTGCCCGGATCTCCAGGATATTCGACACCAAGCCCGTCGCACTGAAGGACCATCTCCCCTGCACTGAGATCTGGTTGCAGTGTGCTCCCCAACCTGCTGAACTGGCATCGGTGGTAATTGTGATCCAGTTTACATGCCCTAGCGGACGTGATTTCATCAGCGTGTGTTTCTTCATCCACCAATGAAGACTTCTGAGCATCAGGGTCGTCAGATGTATAGGTTGAGATAGATATCGTTTGTTCCACTGCCTCAAGAATTCCAGTTGGAAATATCTCAAATGCCAATGGGCCCAAGGGACCATGGGGATACATGACGACATCCGGCCTATCAGGCTTAGACACTTCGAGGCGGTCAGATGGAGTCTCGCACTCACACTCTTCATCTGCTGAATAATAGATGCCACTTTCTGAGGTGGAAGGGACACTGTACCATTCTCTGTGTTGAACAGTGCACCCAGATAAATCATTTCCTGGGTTGGAGACAGATGACTCTTCTCCTGGTTTATCTTCCATCCAAAGTCTACTAGCGTCGTTAGAAGAACTTCCCTGTGTTCCATCAATTGGGCTGGATCGCTCGCTAGGAGAAGAAGGTCGTCCAAATAATGGTATACTCGAAGCCCCTGTTCCCTTAGAGGGGCTATCATGGCAATCAGTGTCTTTGTGAAGACTCTCGGTGATGTGCAGAGGCCAAACGGGAGACTGCGGAATTGAAGATGTACCTGGCCTACTGCAAACCTCAGATACTTCTGGAAAGAGGGGAGTATGGGTATATGCAGGTACGCATCCCGTAAGTCTATGGATAACATCCAGTCCCCTGGTTGGATTACACGGACGATTGTTTGTAGTGACTCCATCTTGAATCGTTCTAGGAAAATGTAACGATTTAGCCTCTTTAGGTCTATGACAGGTCTCCAACCTCCGTTTTTTTGGGGACGAGAAACAGGGTGGAGTAAAAACCTGTAAATCTTTCCGATGGAGGTACTGGGATTACTGCCTGCTGTTCCTGTAAGGAGAGAAGAAAGTGCTGTAGAGCCTCCGCTTTTTGAGGGGACCTTGACATCCTTGTTGGAGAGAAGAAGTCTTTGGGGGGTTTGTCTAGAAACGTCCAGAAGTGTCCGTATTTTACAGTGGAAATTACCCAGGGATCCCTGCACCTTTGCTCCCAGATTTTCGAGAAGTGTTGGAGTCTGGCCCCCACCGGAATCGCTTGGGATGGTTCGGCGTCAAAAGGACTTAGCAGAATCCTGCGGAGTAGGCACGGATCCCTGTCTACGGTTCTTGAGGAAGGTGGACTGCGTGCTTTTCCAATTTTGCCTAAAGCCTCTTCCTTGCCTGGACTGTCTGTAGTCCTTGTTCTTAGAATATTGGAATCTGGGTGTGAATGTTCTGAAGCGCTTGGATCGCCTGTCCTGGGGCAACAGGCCCGACTTCCCGCCAGTAACGCGAGATATGGCTTTATCCAACTTCTCCCCAAATAGGGCTTTTCCATCAAATGGTATTTTGCACCAATTCTGTTTCGATGCAATATCTGCTGACCATGGTTTTAGCCACAAGGCCCGTTTGGCCATTACTGTGTGGAGCATTGCCCTTGCGGAGCATCGAACTGAATCGATGGCAGCTTCCCCAATGAAGTCTGCAGAGAGTTTTAGCTCATCTAAGGCCTTAATAATGTCTTCCTTTGGGACATCCTGCTGGATTGCCGACTCTATATTCTCTGTCCAAACGCGTAGCGCGTTGGAAACCGATGTTAAAGCAACCGCGGGCTTGCAGGCATTGCCCGCCATCTGGTAGGCTTTTTTGAGGTCGAGATCCATTCTTCTATCCAGTGGATCCTTGAATGACGTTGAATCTTCCATAGGCAGCGTAACGTTTTTCGCTAACCTTACCACAGCTGCATCGACCACTGGAGGGGCCTCGAGCATTACAGAGTCTTCTTCCGATAGAGGATATAGTTTCCCCAGGCGGTTAAGGGAGAATCTTTTTTCGGTCTTTCCCCATTCTTCCTCAATCACGCCCTTAATCTCGTCCATGAGAGGGAAAAAGGAAATCTGGCGCTTGAGAAAGGGGAAGTATGCCTTAGACTTCTTGCCTTCTGTCTCAGTTTCCTCCCAACCAATTGCCTGTTTTACTGCCTGCACATAGGGCTGGACCATGGAAAAGGCAAAGCCGGAGACATCCAGGTCATCCGAGGAACCCTCTGAAGCGTCATCCTCCTCCTGATGTTTAGAGGATGAGGCAGGTGTCGGTCGAGGAATTCCGCTAGTGGACGGTCCGGGAATGGCCTCCCCCGCCGGCTGCTCCTGGAGAGGAACCACCGGTTGCGATGGCATTGAGGCCACTAATTCTGCAAAGGAATCCTTTATTGCTTTCTTAAGCAGGTCCGCCACTTGCATGCCCTCGGACTCTCTGTCCGCCGCATAGTCCCTCATGCAATCTTGACAGATCCGTTTATGTGGAAGAGGGGTAGCTCCACAGGCTTGACACTTTGGAGATCTGGGTCTCGGGGAGCGTGAGTGATGGCGCTTTTTGGCCAAAGACTTCTTGCCACTCTCATGGTCTCCTCGCCTGGAAGACCTTCCCCTGCTGTGGCTTGAGTCAGAGTCTTCATGACGCCTTGATGTCTTCTTAGACGTCTTCTGGCGTACAGGGCTGCAATACATAAGAGTATGCGTCTTAGTGCACTCCTTTTTTTTTTTTTTTTTTTTTAAAATTACCTGGACGTAGGTCCTTACCTTAATTGTAGAGTAGGATCTTGTATGGACGGCGAATGGCTCATGTTAGGTGGATTAGCGGAGGAAGCAGCTAAGGAAAGAACAGGAAAAGGTTAAACGCCATAACCTAACCCGGCTAAACGGACACATTCCTAAGTGTTATTGGTTTGTTTTTTTTTGTTTTTAGAAAAAAATATTTTATGTCTTCTTTTTTTTTATTTTATTTTTTTTTTTTTTTTTAATAAATGGCCATCTTTTTTTTTTTTTTTTTTTTTTTTTACCTGTAGAAACAGGTCTTTTGTCCTGGAGCTCTCAGTATTCTGGTTCTCCCTGGACAGCCTCAGGCATCTTAGTGAGGCAGCCAGGGAGTTATAAAGGGTTCAGGTGAACAGAGGAACGCCTCTGCCCTGAACTTTTGGAGAAAGGGCAAAAATTCTATGTTTTTCCCTATTCCAAGATGGCCGCCGGAGCCTCCGGGCGTACTGCGCATGTGCGAACCGGCGGCTCTAGGACCCGGAAGTCCCGGCCGTCGGCGCCAGCGTCGAATGCAGCAGAGGACGCCCCCAGCCATACAAAACGGCTGGGGGTGACGCGCGCGACCCCCTAAAGGGCCAGGAAACGACATGGAAAGTGAGGGATGACAGGGGCAGGCGAGGGAAACACCGGGGGAAAACGAGGGGGAAAACGAGGGGGACCGCAGGTGAGCCATGGGATTGCAGGGACAGGAAGGATGCCAGAATGGAGTTTAGGAAAGGGGGAAAAAAATAAATAAAAAAATAAATGAAAAATAAATGAAAAGTAAAAGAATTAGCTGCTGCCTCCGTTACCATGGGAAGCCAGATGCCTGAGAGATACACTGCAGATAGAGCTCTTAGTTAAGAGACAAACTGCCTGTCCCAAAAGATCCTACAGAAGGGACTCCCAACCTTATTAGCGCGTTTAGCTGCCCAAGAGAAGGGACCGCATCCGGGAGAGGCTTGAACCCGGATGGACGCTGCCGAATGCAGAAGGTAGGACGATCGACCAGTATTCACTGCCATGAGGTATGAGGAAAAAAAGGAGAATGTGGGGGCGCTGCTAACCAACTCTTTTATAATATTCACTAGTCCTGAGGGAGGAGCCAAGGCGGAGCTTGTCACAGGTATGCTGCCATGGAGGCACCAGGAAAACACATTCACATGTTTCCCTTAGCTACAAGTGCAGAAAAATACTTTCTGATTTCTTGTAGTGAGCTGACAATGATGCTTTTTCTTCACTGAACTTCAAGCAGTGTTAATTAACTGTGTCCAATTTTTCCTTCTGGGCAACAGAAAACCCCTTCCTTATGGTTATGAGATCAGGAGAGGGTGATGTTCTGTAGTCCATAAGGTTGAACCGGGCTGTGATTTCAGTTCAGGAGAAGCACCTTGTTATCAGGCAAAACAAACACTTATGCCGGGTACACACGATCGGAATTTCCGACAAGAAAAGTTTGATGCAAGCTTTTGGTTGGAAATCCCGCCCGTGTGTAGGCCCCATTGGACATTTTCTGTCAGAGTTTCAGACAGCAAAAATTTGAGAGCTGGTTCTCAAATTTTCAGATGGAAAAAGGTCTTGTCAGAAATTCCGATCTTCTGTATGCAATTGCGTTGCGCAAAAATCCTATGCATGCTCGGAATCATTGAACTTCATTTTTTCGGCTCGTCGTAGTGTTATACGTCACAGCGTTCTTAACGTGCAACACAAGTTTGAGCCAACATTCCTTCAGAAAAAAATCCACGATTTTCTTGTTGGAATTTCCGATCGTGTACTGGATTTTTGGCAGATCAGCAGTTATTTTCTGTACCGACAGAATTTTTAAAGTAATAATACATGTGCATGCACAGAATATTTGTTTGCTTGTTTTGTTTTGCATACATACACTTTCAGAAGCCTTTAAGAAACTTGGGGGTACAATTTTCAAACTCCTCAATGCTTTGTGAGTCACTGACAAAGAACAGGCATGCAGAAGGCCAAGTCAGAGTACAGTCATAACTTCTGTGATGTATACTTGTTGTATTACACATTTTTTTTCTTTTGCAGCATAGTTGTGATATATGGTTGGTTAATGGATAATACTGCATTCAGTCCTTGACAGAGCTGAAGACAGACATTTTTTTTAAAGTAAAAGTCCATAAAATACCTGTCCGTCACATCTCTCCACATCTCTCTAAATAAGAAAAAATTCTGGCATATCTCAATTTTTTTTCATTAGGAATGGAAAGAGGATGTACTATGTTCTGGCAACAGATTGTGAGAGATAAGTTGTGGTTTGCCATGGAGAAGTTAAAAGGTTATACCTAATTGCAAAATTACTACAAACGTTTTAACAGCTAAATCAGGGTCCATTTCACAACTGTGTTCTCTTCAAGGCAACATGTTGGTCACAGATGGCTTCTAATTGTTTTCTTTGGAAATAAGCTCTCCAGGATAGAAGTGAATATCTTTAGTTTTCAGTTAATGTGTTACATGACAATTGAAAGTGACACTAAACAATATCTTATTTTGCAAAAAATAATCCATACACATCCACTAAATAATAGACATACAATCAAATTTTCGTAAATCATTTCTTATTGTGTTTTTCTGCAACCTTGTAATGTAATGTGTTCTCCCAAACCTCTCCTTTTCTTAAAACCCATACACACGATTGGATTTCCCAACAACAATTGTGTGATGGCGGGGTTTTTGTCTGAATGATTGAGTGAGTGAGAAACTTATATAGCGCAACACATGCGAACTGAATCGCCTCTGGGCACTTAGTATCATTTCCCTACTGTCCTTTTGTCCTCAGAAAAGATGGGTTTTGAGTTTTTTTCTGAAGGCCAGGTGATTCACCTCCAACCGGATGCTGGTTGGTAGAGAGTTCCATAGTCTAGGTCCTTGGATTCCAAATCTTCGTTCTCCTTTGGACTTGTATCTGGCTTTGGGTATTTGGAGTAGATTTTGGTTGGTGGATCGCAGAACGCGATTGGGGTTGTGACATTTTAATTTTTTGCATAGATATTAGGGGGCATTTCCGTGAACACACTTATGTGTCAGACAGAGTGCCTTAAAAGTGATTCTGTCTTTTACTGGCAACCAATGAAGGGATCTCAGTGAAGGTGAGATTGATTCCCTTTTTTTTTTCCCAGTCACGAGTCGAGCGGCCGTATTTTGAACGACTTGCAGACGAGTGATTTGGTATTTTGTGAGTCCGAGGTAAAGGGCATTTGCATAGTCGAGTCTGGAGTTGATAATTGTACCCACCACGACTGCTATGTCTTCTTTCGGGATAAGGGGAACGAGTCTACGTAGCAGGCGCAGCAGATGGTGCAATCCGCTGACTACTGACCCTATTTGTCCATCCATTGTCATGTGGGTGTCAAAAATGACTCCGAAACTTTTGACTTTGGTGCTAGGGGTGATGGTTTGTCCCAGAATGGGCGGCAGTGTCCATATTGGTGCGGGAAGTCTAATCGACCATTTGTACGCTCCAGCGGACAATTGTTGTCAGAATTTCCAACAACAAATGTGGGATAGCATGCGCTCAAATTTTCAGACAACAAATGTGTAATGTCAGATTATCCGATCGCGTGTACACAAATCCGTCTGATTAAAGTCCAAAGTACAAACACTCATGCTCCTAACCAATGCTAACCATAACACAATATTGGCAAAAGTTGCCCAAAGGGTGGCGGTAAAGAGCTGAAAAAACACCTAGTTTTGTGTATGTTGGCTGAAAAAGTTCTGCCGTCTGTATGCAGAACAAGTTCACGGGCAACGCCCTTCGCACAAAATTCCACGGATTTGTCCGATGGAAATCCGATCGCGTGTACGAGGCTTTACTCAGTTTGTGAACACCACACAAATTATATAAAAGGATATCTCTGCAAATTGAAATAAGATGCCATTGCTGGGCCTTCCTTTTTAAAGATACTATTTGCCTGGTTAAACAATAGAAAAAAGCCTTACTAGTTCTAGGGACAACTACTAAAAGTAGTTGCCTGGCTGTCATGCTGGTGACTTTATTACCTATCAGGTCACTGATCAGTTCTGACTTTTATCTGCAGCATATCAGTAAGGCCTTGTACACACGACCGGATCTGTCCGCTGATACTTGTCCGCGGACCAGTTTCAGCAGACAAGTTCGGTCGTGTGTACGGCCGACCGGACAGGTTTCCAGCGGACATTTGTCCAGCCGACCGTTTTCCAGCGGACAAAAATTTCTTAGCATGCTAAGAAACCTGTCCGCTGGAAACCTGTCCGTCGGACATGTTCGGTCGTCTGTACAGACCCACCGGACATGTCCGATCGGCCGCCATCCCTCGCATGCGTCGTAGTGATTCGACGCATGCGTGGAAGCATTGACCTTCCAGGGTCGCGCACGTCGCCGTGGCGACGGCGCGGCCACGTCGCGACACGTCACCGCGTTTGTTTTCCGCAGGGATTTTGGTCTGATGGTGTGTACAGCCATCAGACCAAAATCCGGCAGCGGACATGTCCGATGAAAACGGTCCGCGGCCCGTTTTCATCGGACAGATCCGCTGGTGTGTACGGGGCCTTACAGGCCAGTTACTCAAAACATTGCAGCCAAATACATCTAGCCAACTATCATTTTAATAAGCAAGCTAGCAATGAAACTCTACATTGACGGGTTTGCTGTAAAGCTGAACTCTGGCTTTGCAGATTAATTGAAGGAGTAAAAATGGGATAAATTACATAAGGAACGAGTCATCTAGCAGTGTAAAACTGAAGTAAGGGAAAACCTTAGATTGCGAGCATACTTAGTTCCGCAAACATGCTTTTAATCCAAAGCACTCGTATATCAAAGCAAATTTCCCCATAAGAAATAATGGAAACTCAGATGATCAATAAGGCTTTGGTGTCCACAACCATTTATTCATATAAAAATTATTACAGCAATTCAAAATACAGTATACAGTACAAATAAAACAAATTAACCTGCATTTTACCTTTGAATAGAATTATGGCTGGTGGGAGGGAGACGAGAGGGATGAGAGGAGGAGAAGGGTTATTGTGTAGGACGTCTATCACTAACAGGATTTTTGCTGTCTGTTGGCTCACTTCAATATTTTTGTGTGACTTTAACAAGGAACATATTCAATGACACTTGTTTTTGTCTCCTTTTGAGGATTTGACAGAAATGTGAAATTGCATTGTCGTTAAACAGACTTATCATTCGCACTGCTACGGCCTTATTCGAGTAGTGGTTTTCTACAACATTTTGCACTTTTTCCCACATTTTACACATCTCCATTACTGCAGTACAGATGTTGACTATACGAGTGAGGCAGTCCGACCCGGAGAAGATTGCCCACAATCCCCAGCAGCGAGAAAGAGAGAGAAGAACCATTGACTCAGGTGTGACGTGACGCTTGGCAGACAAAGTGTATCCACTACTCGTATTGCAAGACCTCGCTCATTTATCAAGGTATTTTAAAAAAAATGTTTGCTCGTCTTGTAAAACGCTTGCAGACCAAGTTACTCACAATCCAAGGTTTTACTGTACAGGGTAAAGGATAACAGGGAAAATTGGGAAAAATTTGGGTTCAAGGTTCAACAGCCAAAAGAAGAATCCAAGAAATTCCAGGGAATACAGGCTGTAACTGTTTTTTTTTTTTTATTATTATTATTATTATTATTTCACAAATATGAGTGCTCTACAAATCTTGTGAATAAAGAATACATTTTCTCTAATTGTGGACCATCTAAAATCACCAAATTCTGTAATTTGTCTTTACACATGTAATTCTGTGTTAAAATTTATAAGGTGAGACAACAACATGTTTCAATTATATACTAATAATAACTCTTATTATAAATGTGCATACTTTATCTGGTCATGTTTTGTTCTGTTTTTCAGGAATTTTTCCATGTCTTTTTATACTGAAACTGAGTAAGCTATATATTAAAGCTTGGACAAATACCATCCGCCTCGATCCATCGTTCTTCACTGTATTTTACTGAGTCTCTGCAGGGTGCATGTTGTGCGCCTGAACAAAGAATTTATCTGTGCTTAGGATACTTTGGAGTGCAACCAATTTATTTAGCCTTTTTATTGCAATGCTGGGAGCATAAACAACCTCCTTTTTTAGTTGTGCACCTGATAGGGAGGAGAAGACAGCAGGATTCTAGCAACAGTGTCTATTTTTTTTTATGATGTTGGTGTCTATCCAGATTATTGAATTTAGGTGTTTCAGGGTACAGAATTGCTAATTCTACAACCTACAAAGAAATGTTAGATAAATGTGTACTTCTAACCTTGTGGCAACAATTTAGAGGTGGCTATGCCTTTGTGCAGAATACCATGTCCACAAAGGGAATTTAAGTGGAGTTCAAGGCTCATTACTAACTATGCTTAAACCTGCTCCCAACCCCCTTCTAATTCCTATTTTAACTATCCTGTGAAAAGAAGATGCTTAATGGAGGGTGCTCCATTCCAGCCACATGATCCCCACCCAGCGCCAGTGTCAGGGAAGTGGAGGGACAGTTGACAATGATGCCTCAGAGCAAACCTATGAGTGATGTCACCGCCCAGGCATTGCAGCCGTTGTCAGTGAGTGAGAAACTTGTATAGCGCTACATATGCAATCTGAATCACCTCAAGGCGCTTGGTATCCATTTCCTATTATTTTTTGCCTTCACAATAGATGGGTTTTGAGTTTTTTTTCTGAAGGCCTGATGATTCCCTTCCATTCGGATGCTGGTTGGTAAAGCGTTCCATAATCGAGGTCCTTGGACTGCAAATCGTTGTTCTCCTTTGGACTTGTATCGGGCCTTGGGTATTTGGAGTAGATTTTGGTTGGTAGATCGGAAGATGTGGTTTGGGTTACGACATTTTTATTTTTCGCATAGATATTGGGGTGCACTGTTTTGTACACATTTGTCCATCAGGCAGAGTGCCTTAAACGTGATTCGATCTTTTACAGGCAGCCAGTGAAGGGACCTAAGGGAGGGAGAGATTGATTCCCATGGTTTTTTTCCTGTTACAAGTCGTGCCGCCGTATTCTGGATGACTTGTAGATGCACAATTTGGTACTTTGGGAGTCCGAGGAAAAGGGCGTTTGCATAGTCGAGTATAGAGTTGATTATGGTTCCCACCACGACTGCTATGTCTTCTTTTGGGATAAAGGGAATAAGTCTACGTAGTAGGCACAGCAGATGGTGGGATCCGCTGACTACTGAACTTATTTGTGCATCCATTGTCATGTCGGAGTCAAAAGTGACTCCAAGACTTTTGACTTTGGTGCTAGGAGTGATGGTTTGTCCCAAAATGGGTGGGGGCATCCATGTTGTTGTAGCGAGTATTTTCCGGTTGGTATGGAACAGAAGGAGTTGAGTTTAAGATAACTATCTGTCATCCAATTCTCTATCAAAGTAAGGCATTTCTCTAGTCCGAGATAATGATCCTTTTTGTTGCTGATACTGAAATAGAGTTGGGTGTCATCCGTGTAGGAATGGTAGAGTAGATTCTGGTTACTGATGAGTTACTGGTTACTGGTGATCTCTTCTGTCCCCTGAAGATCTCTCCTCTTCTCGAAAAAAGATAAATATAAGCATCTTCCCTTTTCTTGATAGTATATGCTACACCATAGTTCCCTTATTTGTGTACTGCCATGATGCCTGTATTTAATACTTGCCCACCATATGGTACAATAAGAGCAGACGGGACACGGTTGACAGTATTTTTTAGGCACAGGCCCTCCAGTTTATTATACTTAGAACATGGGTGAACATAACCCCTTTTCTCTAAAGGTCGAGCTATTGTATGATTTACCGTTGGTTATGTGTTTAATGGCACTATGCTATCTTTTTTTTGTCAAAATTCTGAATACATTCACCATAGATGCATTTAAACCATTTCTACATTTGTTTATTGTACTTTTTCATATACTATGGTTATTTGCTGATGTGACATTTTGGATGTGTTGTCCTGTGTTCAGAATCTTTCTCTGTGAATGTACATTTCTTTGCATATACTTAAAAAATTATACAAGCATCTTCCTTCTACAGGGTAGTTAGAAAAAGAGTTACAAGAGGATTATCATCTTTCCAAGTAAACTGTCAGAAATCAGAGGTGATGAACATATCTATGTCAACCTCGATGTCTACAGTACATGGCTTTGGGTGGGTTTTTCCTTCAAATAGGCCACAACGTACTTGGGCATACTTTTACCCAGTAGGGTAGAAGAAGTGTTTTCGGTTAATTTTCCTCCCTTGTTGACAGCTATCAAAAAAGATCTTCCGTCATGGCAGCAAGGATTGTTTTCATGGTTCGGAAGGTGTAATATAGTGAAAACAATGGCTTGGAAAACAAAGGCTTTTGGAAACTAGACAGTCCAAGGTATTTAGTATGTTGACATTTTTTCCCACTTTGGAATAAAGAAATTAAATAAAATTCGTTTTTTCTTTCACAAAAATGCAATGTTAACAAGGTATTTCTTATAGAAAAAGGTGTGCACCCCAGCCTACAGTACACCTACTCGGTGCCAAATCAACCCCACAGCTCTCTTAGCAATGTACACAAAGATAAAAACACATTAAATATAAATTGCAAAATATTTAAAGACACTAATAGGTAGATTCACAAAGCGTTAGGCCGGCTTATCAGTCGATAAGCCGACCTAACTCTGAATCTACGCCGGCGTTTGTTTAAGTGTATTCTCAAACAGAGATACACTTAAACAAAGCTAAGATAGGCCGGCTTGCGCCGTTCTATCTTAGCTTGCAATGTTTCTGTTGGCCGCTAGATGGCGCTTCCATTGCGGCCGGCGTCGATTATGTAAATGAGGGGATAAGCCGATTCACGAACGAACGCTAGGCCTACACCATCGCATTACGTATTTTCCGTAAGGGATAGGCCGCCTAAAGTTATTCCACCTATGAGGTGGAATAACAATGTTAAGTATGGCCGCCGTTCCCCCCGTGAGGTTAGAATTTTTTACGTCGTTTGCGCAAGTCGTCCGCGAATCGGGATTTACGTCGTTTACGTCTGCGTTGAAATCAATAGGCCCGTATGGCGTACTTAGCCGCAATGCGCCCTGGGAAATGTAGGCGCCCGGCGCATGCGCAGTACACAAAAACATAAAAAAATGTGAGGTCAAGCCTCATTTCCATACTACACGCCCCCCTCCTAGTTATTTGAATTAGGCGCCCTTACGCCCGTTCGGTTTAGGCTACGCCGCTGTAGATTAGCAGGTAAGTGGTTTGAAAATCACTACTAGCCTAGTTAATTTATGGCGGTGTAGCCTAAAAACACTAGGCTAGGCCAACCTAAAGTTAGTCCTCTGTACGTGAATCTACCTATAAGCAGCTGGTAATTTTTTTTCGAAAATAAAAGCAAGGAGAGGTTTCTGCAGTCCGGCCTGGAGTAGATTGGGTGAGCAGACATTTGCTACATGCATAGTGCTTGTAGGGACCATAGACTTCCGGTTTGGAACCCCTGTGCCAGTGAATCTTTTCTGATGGTGGGGACCCAGTGCAAAGTAGCTGATGAACATTTTACATATCGCTTGCTTATTAGAGGCTTCTAGTGAGTTTGACCCCCTGGGGGAGTGTGCTTCACGAGATGCAATACGGATACTATTTTCTGGTGGAAGGTGCACGCTAAGACAACCGTTAACAAACACCTATGACGCTTTGAACTGTTCCCATTATCATTTACTACACTAAAGACTTTAAACAGTGGTGCTGACCACGGGTTTATTATCATTATTATTTTAATTTTAGCGCTGTTTTAGTATTTGAATGATCCAGAGATTGTACTGTTTTATTTATATACTATTGCTTTTAAGTTATTTCTTATACCTGCAAACATGTTACACTTTAAAATTGTGCACGCTTGTGGAATGGCGCCGAACTACAGTATTTAAAAATCCTCATGGGTGATTCTTTATAAGCCTTTAAAACAGGGGTACAGAATTAAAATTCACGGAGGTCCTGTCAGTAACATTTTCTTTGTCCAGGGATCCGAATCAAATTTTTGTCCTGTGACTCAGGTCCTTCACATCACAGCCCCTTCCCCCCTTTACATCACAGCCCCCTTTACATCCATGTCTTCAAACCCCTCTTTCACATCATAAACCACCCCTTTCACATCAGAGCCCACTCTCCTCACATCACGGCCCCCCCTTTCACATCAAAGCCCCTTCTCCATATATCGCTAAGCCCCCTTTCATCACAGTCCCCCCTTTCACTTTAGAGCACCCAAACCTCATAGGCCCCATCCCTAACATCACAATCCCCCTTTCGCAATCACAACCCTGCTCCTCACATCACAGCTTTCCAAATCACTGCCCCCCTCTCACATCACAGCCCCCCCATATCACTGCTCCCCCTCTCACATCACAGCCCCCCCCCATATCACTGCTTCCCCCTCTCACATCAAAGCCTGTCCATATCACAACTCCCCCTCCCATATCAAAGTTCCCCCCCCAAAGACAGTCTTCACAAAGATCACTGACTGGCTGCAGTGATCTCCCTCCTCACTAAAGTCTGGAGGAGAGCCAGCACAGAGGTATGTGCCTCTGTTTACATTGTGTGATGGTTGTGATTGGACACAGCCATCACATGATTGGGAAAGCCGTTCTTACAGGACGTACAGGTAAGTCCAGTCAGAATGGTGCTTGTCCCACCCAGCCATGTACAGTGGGGATAATAATTATTTGATCTCTTTCAGATTTTGTACGTTTGGCTACTTACAAAGTAATGAAGAGTCTATCTTTTTTTATTATAGATGTATTTTAAATGATAGTGACAGAATATCAACCAAAAATCCAGAAAAAACACATGATATAAATGTTATAAATTGAGTTGCAGTTCAGTGAGTAAAATAAGTACTGTATTTGATCTCCAAGCAAAACATGACAGTACTTGGTGGATAAAGCCATATTGGCAAGCACAGAGTAATGCCGTGTACACACGATCGGTTCTACTGATGAAAACAGTCTGATGGACGGTTTTCATCAGACGAACCGATCGTGTGTGGGCCCCATCGTTTTTTTTCCCATCGGTGAAAAAAACTTAGAACCTGTTTTAAAATTATCTGATGGTTAAAAAAACGATCGTCTGTGGGGAAATCCATCGGTTAAAAATCAACGCATGCTCAGAATCAAGTCGACGCATGCTCGGAAGCATTGAACTTCATTTTTCTCAGCACGTCGTTGTATTTTACGTCACCGCGTTCTGACACAATCTTTTTTTAACTGATGGTGTGTAGGCAAGACTGATGAAAGTCAGCTTCATCGGATATCTGATGAAAAAATCCATCAGACCGTTCTCATCGGATGAACCAATCGTGTGTACAGGGCATTAGATGTTTCTTACAGTTTTCTTCCTCCAAACATGGCGAGTCAAGTTAATGCCGAAGAGCTCAATTTTGGTCTCATCTGACTACAGCACATTCTCCCAATCCTTCTCTGAATCATTTAGATGTTCATTGGCAAACTTCAGACGGGCCTGTACATGTGAAAAATGCTGACTATGACCCTAAAAATATCATCCCTACAAGTTTTTTTTTATCTTAATGCATTCTATGCATTAGGATAAAAAGCCTTCTCTGTGCAGCAGCCTCCCTCACACTTACCTGAGGTCCTTCTCTGGCCAGCGATGTCAATAAGTGTCTCAGCTGTCCGAGATTCTCCCTCCTGATTATAGGGTTAGCGAGCTTGCGGGGGGTTTGTTTGCCGCCCCCCCCCCCCCAACAAAAATGGAGCACCAGGCGCCACTGGTGAGTGCTGCACTTAACTTTTGTTTGATTTATTTGTGTTACAATAGCACATAAAGTAAGATGACCAGATTTTTTAAATGAAATTAATCCAATCTGGGGACAAAACCAGGGATAGACTTGGTCCGGGGACAGTGTCCTCAATCAGGGGACTGTCCCCTGAAACTGGGGATGTCTGGTCACCCTAACATAAAGTGCTGGCACAGCTCACACATTAATTAAGTTTATACATTTTGGCTTTTTTAGCACAGGGGGGCATTTTTAAATAATTCTTCATAATAATGCCTATTATTATAAATGTATCCTATAAATACTGATTTATCCTATAAACGTGAAGCTTTGCTCCCATCCTAGTACTGCTTGATCTGTTGAGCACTGATGTGGCATGGATGAGCACTGATGTGGCATATAAGAAAGGGAAGGGGAAATTTGGGACTTTAGATGAGGTGTATGGGTATAGCACCTCCATCCCTGATTCAAGAGAAAAACACTAGTAAGGGAAAATTTGAGATTTTGAGTGAGGCTGCAGACAGGATGGGAGTGGAAAAAAAGTACAAATTTATTCATGGAAATGCAGGCATACATCATCATACAGAAAAACATGTATATGAGAACATATATTTCTCAGAATAAAGACATTACTTTATATTGAAAACACATGATATGTGCATGTACAATAAACGCAGCAATAAGTTCAGCAATGCCTGGCCTGGTGCCGCATTCTGTTGTGCATGGATAAATGGAAGCATTCAATGACAACATATGTACAAAGAGCAAATTAACAGTAATAGCGAAATGATTACAGTAGTGAAAAACTGGTAAAAGGCATATACAATGCCAATACTAAAATATGATAACATAAAATATATATGTGGTATCCAAACTAGCCCAGAATGTATAGCATCCATACTAGCCCGACGCGTTTCGTGTCTGAGGACACTCTTCAGGGGCAGGATGCTTGAATAGTCTAAAACAGGTAGAACATAATTAGTAAATAATTCATAAATGAATAACCAGCATACGTGACGCGCATTGTGTGCTGCCCCCCTCCCCGTCCTCCTCCCCGCCCTTTGAGGCGGGGGGTTGCCCGGTGGTGGGGTCTTCTCACATCTCGCGTCGGCGCCATATGTCCTGCCCAGCCTGTGACATCAGTTCTGACGTCACTACGCTGAACGCGGTTTCCATCTCAGCGGACGCTATGCGGACATATGAGTGGACGCTGTGGGCAGTCCTGCCCACTCCGATGCTCTTCCGGATTTACGTCCCGCCCACATGACGCTGACGGCTGAGTAGCGTGCACGGGTGCAGAGCGGATATATAAAGGCCCTCCCTCCACAATTATTTTGCTACCATTTTGCCAGGCTCTTGCCATTTGTCTTTGTACATATGTTGTCATTGAATGCATCCATTTATCCATGCACAACAGCATGCGGCACCAGGCCAGACATTGCTGCACTTATTGCTGCATTTATTGTACATGCACATATCATGTGTTTTCAATATAAAGTAATGTCTTTATTCTGAGAAATATATGTTCTCATATACATGTTTTTCTGTATGATGATGTATGCCTGCATTTCCATGAATAAATTTGTACTTTTTTTCCACTCCCATCCTGTCTGCAGCCTCACTCAAAGTCCCAAATTTTCCCTTACTAGTGTTTTTCCACTGATGTGGCATGGATGGGCACTGATGAGAACTGATGTGGCATGGATTAGCAATGATGTGGCATGGATGTGGCATGAATTATAACTGATGTGGCATGGATGAGCACTGATTTGGCATGGATGAGCACTGATGTGACACAGATGTGGCACTGATGAGAACTGATGTGGCATGGATGAGCATTGATGTGGCACTGATGAGAACTGATGTGGCATGGATGTGGCACGATGAGAATTGATGCGGCATGGATGAGCACTGATGTGGCATGGATGTGGCACGAATGAGAACTGATGTGGCATGGATGAGCACTGATGTGGCATGGATGAGCACTGATGTGGCATGGATGAGCACTGATGTGGCACGGATGACAACTGACATGACATGGATGTGGCACGGATGACAACTGACGTGGCACGAATGAGTACTGATGTGGCATGGATGTGGCACAGATGATCACTGATGTAGCATAGATGAGCACTCATGTGGCATTGATGTGGCACTGATGATCACTGATGTGGCATGGATGTGGCACGAATGAACACTGATGTGGCATGGATGAGCACTGATGTGGTATGGATGTGGCAGGGATGATCACTGATGTGGCATAGAGGTGGCACAGATGATCACTGATGTGGCAAGGATAGAGCACTGATGTGGCACGGATGATCACTGATGTGGCATGCATGTAGCACGGATGAGCACTGGTGGGGCATGGATGTGGCACAGATGATCACTGATGTGGCATGTGTTAACCCTGAATAATATTTAAGATTTAAAGTGGAGTTTCTATCCCAAATTTTGTTTTCATTATTGTGCTCATTAGACCTAAAAAAGTAAAAAAAATATATATATATTTTTTTACTCATCTGGAAATGCCTGTTGCTATGCGGTCCCATGAAATCTGCCTTCAAAATCACCTAGGATTCTGACATCATCTCCCTCTAATGCTCCTGGGAAATGTGTGTCATAATTTCCCAGGATGCAGTGCGCTGTCCAATTATCACTCCCCACCCAAGACTTCCAGGAAGTAAGTGCTTGTAGGCCTCACAATGCCCACAAGCAAAATGACAACTGTGTAGACATAGTTTTATAAACTATCTTTTTTGAATATCTATGCGGATCAGTGGCGGATTGTAAAATAGTAAGTGACCGGATTTATATTATAAAAACGCAGGATGAAAGGACATACATTTAAAAAATGCTAATTGTGGTTGGAACTCCGCTTTAATATCTCATTACTCATAAACTCCTTATAAGGCAACACATGGAATGATCACTAATGTGTCATGGATGTGGCACGGATGATCACTGATGTGGCATGGATGATCACTGATGTGGGATGGATGTGGCACGGATGAAGCATGGATGAGCCAGGGATGGAGCATTGATGAGCATGAATGTGGATGGATGAGCCAGGGATGGAGCATGCATGAGCCAGGGTGTGGAAAATGGGGTCCCCCAGGTTTCTGTCCTGGGACCAATCCTATTTAATTTATTCATAAACGATCTGGAGAAAGGGATAAACAGCTCAATCTTAGTATTTGCAGACGATACTGAGCTAAGCAGGGCAATCATTTCTCCCCAGTATGTGAAAACCTTGCAAAGCCACGATCAGGAGCTCTGGTGAATTCTGATTAATGCTTAGACCCCACCCCCCATTCCACCTCAGGTGAACCAGTGTCATTAGCCAGGGTGACCTGTGTACTTCACCCACCTCACTCTCTGTCACTCTCCTCATTTGAGGCACATTGCATTAGTATCTTCTCCCCAGTTTCTCTAAGGATAGCTGTGATCTACCAGCCCTCCGGTCCAGTATCATCCTTTCTTGATGACTTCTCTGCCTGGCTACCCTACATTCTCTCTTCTGAAATCACCACAATCATTTTTGGCGACTTCAACATCCCTACTAATATTAACACTCCTGCAACTTCCAAACTTCTGAGTCTAACCTCCTCCTTTGCCCTGAAGAAATGGATACATGCTCCTTCACACTCTAAAGGCAATACCCTTGACCTTGTCCATGCAACCTCTCCAACTATCCTTACCCTGTCTCTGATCGCTACCTTATTTCACTCTCTCCCTCTTCTCCGCCTCCTCTTCCTCTAAACGCCTAACGGTTACTCGTATAAACCTTTCGCCATCTCAACTCTTCTCTTCTCTACTCTGTGACTGACCACCTCTATGACAAAATCACACCCCTGTCCTGCACCGACCTAGCCACTTCTGTCTACAACACTTCACTTCTAGCATCACTGGATAGACTGGCCCCCCCTGACTACATGCAGAATATGCCCCCGTCCCCTTCAGACGATACTAGAAGTCTAAAAAAAAAAGCCTGTGCTCTTGAGCGCCAGTGACGTAAGACTAAATCCCAGAAAGATTTCATCCAGTATAAATCTGCCCTCCAAATATACAATTCCAGCCACCTCACTGCCAAGCAGACCTATTTCATCACCCTCATTAAAAATGTGTCATCCCGTCGCCGTCAACTCTTCTCTACCTTCAACTCTCTTCTTCGTCCTCCACTGCCTCCACCCCCTAACTCACTCACTGCCCAGGAGATCGCCAATCACTTCAAACAGAGATTGATACAATTCGCGAGGAGATCTCTACTGTTCAGATACACTTCACGCTTTACACTTAATGCCCACAGGTACAATCATTACTTCCCTCGTTCAACCCCACTACTATAGACACGGGCCCGGATTCAGAGAGCAATTGCGCCTGGGTAACCATAGTTACGCAGCGCAATTGCTGACTTGCTCCGGCGTTACGAATGCTCCTGATTCAGGAACATCGTAACGCCGACTGCAGCCTAAAATCTGCGTGGCATAAGGCTCTTATGCCACGTAGATTTTAGGCTGCATTCTTGCGATGACCGATAGGGGGCGCTCCCATTGTGCTCAGTGTATAGTATGCAAATTGCATACTAACACCGATTCACAATGTTGCGCGGGCCCTGCGAACGTAAGTTACAGAGTTTCCGTACGGCATCTTTAGCGTAAGGCTGCCCCTTCTAATAGTAGGGGCAGCCAATGCTAAAGTATGCCCGCCGTTCCCGCGTTGTGAAATTTGAATTTCACGTCGTTTGCGTAAGTGATTCGTGAATGGCGCTGGACGCCATTCACGTTCACTTGGAAGCAAATGACGTCCTTGCGACGTCATTTGCCGCAATGCACGTCGGGAAAGTTTCCCGACGGAGCATGCGCTCTACGCTCGGCGCGGGAGCGCGCCTAATTTAAATGATTCCCGCCCCCTACGGGATCATTTACATTAGGCGCCCTTACGCAGGGCAATTTTAAAGAGCGCACACGCAATTTACGGAGCTACTGCTCCGTGAATCGCGCGCAGCGCAGATAATTTGCGGGGGCGCAGGGCAAAAACGCTGCCCTGTGCCTCCGTAAAAAAGGGGCAAATCTCTTTGAATCCGGGCCAATGTTTCTAAATTACTTGCCAATGTCCATCTTACCAACTGCGCTCTGGATCCTGTTCCCTCGCAAATGCTACGTTCCCCCTCTGGCTCTATTCTACACTCTCTAACCCACATCTTCAATCTCTCACTTTCTTCTGGCATCTTCCCTAACTCTTTGAAACATACACTATTCAGCCCCATACTTAAAAAGCCCTCACTGGACCCATCCAATCTTGACAACCTATGCCCCATTTCCCTGCTCCCCTTTTTATCCAAACTCCTTGAATATCTAGTCTACAACCGACTGAGTGTTCCACCTTGCTCATAATAACCTTCTTGATCCCCTTCAGTCTGGATTTCATCCTGAACATTCCACAGAGACTTCTCTCCTAAAACTAACAAACGATATTCTAACGGCCAAAACGAAGGGACACTATTTTGTACTCCTACTCCTGGACCTCTCTGCTGCCTAAGATACGGTTGACCACCCCTTCCTCCTCCAAAAAACTCAACACCTTTGGTCTCCGTGACTGTACTCTTCGCTGGTTTTCTACCTACTTATCCAACCGCATCTTTAGCTTTACTTACAACTCTACTTCCTCCTCTCCTCTCTCTGTTGGGGTCCCTAAAGGTTCTGTTCTTGGACCTCTCCTATTTTCAATCTACACCTCCTCCCTGGGTCAGCTGATAGCCTCCCACGGCTTCCAATACCACCTCTAAGCTGACGACACTCAAATCTATTTCACTGCCCCTCAACTCACTCCCTTCCTCACTCCACAGATATATCAGTTTGAGATAAAGCGGAAGCTGTGAGAAAATGGGACTGTATACTCAATGGCATATCCAGCCAGGTTAAGAGTGGAGAATAAGGGGAGGGTGTTGTTTTTTTACTACAGCAGAACAAGCCAATGCATGGTTGCAAATTAATAAGGGGACACCTGAATGTTGAATATTTTTATTTTTGAATCCTGAATGTTTTTTTTTTCTTCTTTAGGACTGAGACCCCTCCCCCCCTTTGGTTTTTGCACGGTAATAATATTTTAATTTGCATGGCCAATTTATTGGCTATGCAATCCTCTTTTTTTACACTCGGGTGTTTTTTTTGGGGGGGGGGGGGGGGTATGGGTATATAAATATAGGTGTGGCACTGTTTAGCTACAGTTTTTAAACGTTATGGATTGTTTTGTTTTTGATTACTTTTGGGTACTCAGATTGGTAAATGTTATGAATATTGTATGTATAGAGGTATTTAAATGTATGGAGGTATAGGAGTAAGGCAGGATACCTATTTATACTTTATTTATATAAAGATAGTATGTCTGCAGGAAACACATATGACAAAGGATAATTTAAAATATTTAAACAAACCATGGGTTAATAATATATAACACTCATATCACACATCATACTCAAGGGGAGTGTCCATGCTGATACACCGCTCAGTGCCATGGGAATGTATTAAGTATAAATGTGCAACCAAAACTTAAAGGAATTAAAAGACATTGAGAGATGCAAGGAATGGGAGAGACAAGGGATAAACCGCTTAAATCAATTATATGAGGGAGAACATATGAAATCATTTGCAGACCTGCGACAGGAATTCAATATAGCAAACAAAACATTTTATAGATACCTCCAGATCCGGCATGGCATCCAAGCCCAGTTTGGGTCACAACCCATTGTATGGTCCTCGGCTCCTACTCTCCTGAAAATAACCTCTTCAAAAACAACTAAGGGCCTGATCTCCGAATTGTATTCCAGAATAGGAGCTAAAACAATAAGTAGGGCAGGCCCCATTAAGAGCAGGATAGGATGGGAGAGAGACTTAGGGCAAATGACCACGGAACAGTGGAATGCGATCCTGAGGAGGGGGGTATTGGTCTCGATCTCTCCATCTCAGAAAGTATCACACTTGTTCCTCTTGCATAGAGTATACTACACCCCCAGGAGAATGTTTAATCTTGGGTGGAGAAGTACTGACGAATGTCCAAGGTGCAGAGCGACAGGCAACCTTATCCACATGATGTGGAAATGCCCTAAGTTATTCAGATACTGGGAGGAGGTGATAGATATAATAAATAAAACTTTTAAAACGAATTTGGAAGCTGAGTCTAAGACATGCCTATTAGGTAGTATTGATGAGGACAGATTGCCTGTTGGAACCCTGGAGGTGGTGCTGAGATGCCTCTTCCAGGCAAGGAGGCTAATTGCGTGGAGGTGGCAGGCCCAGTCCCCACCCACTGTCCAATCGTGGGTTGAAACCATCAATACAATGATCTGGAGCGAGAGAGTGACACTCACTAAACAGGGGAATTATAGAAAGTTTGTGAGGATGTGGAAACCTTGGCTAGACATAACGGGTTGTTCTATATAAAAAGATGGCGCCTTTCAAATTCAATATATACTTTAATCCGCTAGTAGACACCCCTCTATGGGGAGGATCAATCCAATGGAGCAAATCAAATTAATTTAAAAAAAACGGTCCATGGTGCGATGGGAGGGTGGAAGGGTGGGTGAGGGGCGGAGGGGTGGTGAGGGTGGACACAAGGGAAGAAAATTTGGAACCTAAGTGGCTTTCTTACTCAACCACAACGACTCAGGGGTAGGGGGAGGGTGAGGGGTAAAAGGATTGCTTGTGTATGTATTATGTTAAATTTACGCACGTTGGTGCACTACTTCTGTAATTTATATATGCAAACAACAATAAAAAATGTTATAATTAAAAAAAAAAAAAAAAATGTATAAATGTGATTCTGAGGGTAGATATGTATTTATTTATGGACAATTATATTCGTTGCCATTTGTGTTGATGGGAATTTATAATCCAGCTCATGGGGGTATACAGGTTTTGAAGGAGGCAGTGCTGTTTTTAGCTCAATATCCTGATGCCTATGTGATGTGCATGGGGGATTACAATATGCGATTGGATCCAACCTTAGACAGATATGGAGGGGCGACCCCTAAACAGGCCAGTAGAGAAAATATGCTAAAAAGACTTTTGGTTGAGGTAGGTTGGACTGACCTGTGGAGAATTAGGAATCCACAGACCAGAGCTTATTCGTGGTCAGCCCCAGGAGGAAGTTGTTTGTCTTGTATAGATATGGTTTGTGGGAATGATAGAGTTCAACCATTGGTACAATCAGTTGACTACCTACCTCGGGGGGTATCCAATCTTTCCCCACTATTGTTTGGATTAAATATTGGTCCCAGTAGTAACCGGCCAACCTGAAAAATGCATCCATATTGGGTAGCACAAATTGGGCCTGATGACCGTATACCAGAACAACTAGATATCTTTATTGAGGCACATGGGACCTATGCAATAGACTGTAGTGTATGGTACGCATTTAAGGCATACCTGCGGGGGGTCTTGGAGTCGACTATATCACATTTTAAACTTGTTAGTAGGCACGGTGAGGAGGGACTTGCTAAACAGTGTACAAAAGCGGAGAATGAGTTTATATCCAACCCCTCGAGTGAAAATCAGGCAAGGTGGGAAAATCTGCATAGGCTATATAAAGGTCAAATAGAAATAAAAGCCAAACGGAAACAATTCTTTCTACGGCAGACATTTTTTGAACGGGGGAACCAAGCTAGTAGACTATTGGCATTTATAGCTAAACAACAGACATTGTCGGCTATATCCAAGATACAAAATGAACAGGGGATATTAGTTTGTACAATAGAAGAAATACTGAAATGCTTTCATGAATATTATGTTAAAATGTATGCCACCTCATTAACATGTGCAGAGGAAGATATAGTGGGGTACCTGGAGGCAGTAGAGTTCCTAAAACTAACAAGAGAAAATGCTAAATTAATGGACGAGGAGATCACGGAGGCAGAAGTAAGGGAAGCTATCGGCTCGTTGGCAATGGGTAAATCCCCAGGCCCGGATGGTTTACCCCTGGAGGTGTATAGTCGATATGTAGACCTGATAGCTCCAATACTAACTAAGGTATATAGAGAGGCCTTTGCTAGAGGAGAACTCCCACATTCCATGTATGAAGCAACAGTAGTTTTACTAATAAAAACGGATAAGGACCCAAGTGAATGTACCACATTTAGGCCAATATCTTTGCTAAACTGCAATTATAAAATTCTGGCCAACATATTGGCCAAAAGATTAAACACTGTAATAACATCTATAGTGCATGCCGACCAGACAGGTTTTATAATTGGTAAATCAACATTCGTAGAACACAATTTGTAGTACAGATGAAGGAGTATATTCCAGAGACAGGGGCTTGGCATCTCTTGATGCAGCCAAAGCCTTTGACTCCGTAAAGTAGAGATTCTTGCAGCCAACACTGGGGAAGTTTGGATTCGGAAACAGATTTAAGCAATGGGTAAGGATACTATATGCAGCCCCGTGATCTAAGCTATTGATTAATGGGATACTGACCCTGTCAATTAACTTATTTAGGGGTATGAGGCAGGGGTGTCCGCTGTCTCCTCTTCTATTTGCTATTACAATTGAGTCATTAGCCTTACGATTCCGGCAGTCTGAAGAATACAAGGGGATAGAAATGGGCGACAGTACAGAACACATTGGACTGTGTGCAGACGAGATCATATTGTATATGCGAGATACACAGGATACCCTGAGGAATACTATGAGTATAATAGATACGTTTGGCAGGTACTCAGGACTTAAGATTAATTGGCAGAAGTCTTTTCTAATGTCAATGCATTGAGAAGGGGAAATGGAGGAGATGACGGACACCCCACTCCTTTAAATATTTAGGGATCCATATAACAAGACAACCCCGGGTGGCATTGGAGGCCAATGTTTATTCATTGATGGAGTATATTTAAGTCAAGTTGAGGATTTGGAGTTACCTTCTTTTGTCAGTAGTGGGAAGAATACATTTAATTAAAATGATCATACTACCAAAGTGTTTGTACATCTTCTTACACCCCCCCCCCCCCAGTAGTAGTGCCTAAAAAGTTATTTAAAAAATGTAATTCACAATTTATAAAATGTATATGGGCAAAAGGTAGATGTAAAGTAAAGCTGACAATATTACAGCGCCCAAAGGCAGAGGCAGGGATGGCGCTGCCAGATGACTATTTGTATTACTTGGCAGGACAAATGAGACATTTCCATAATTGGTTTACACAGGAACAAAGCCTGGGAGTAGAGAAGTACTTGTTAAATATATTACAAGCTGAGAACTTTTTGGTAGTGTTAGAGACAGAACGTATACATACACCAGGGGTCAAGATCCCTATGCTCTCATTGGTACAATCATTATGGCGGGAGGTCAAAAAATGTATGGGCTTCAGGGATATCCCTGCTGAGCTATCAATGTGGGATAATCCCTTAGTTGAAGAACTATATACATTCGAGGATAGTATATTTTGGAAGCAAAAAATAAATAGTAACTCTGGAACAGCTATACCAAAGTGGGAATATATGCTCATTTGATTATTTGAAAACACAATATAAACTAGGCAATACATTTTTTTTTACAGCTAAGATTTTTACAGCTAAGACATGCGTTAAGTGCCCAATTTGGTAGTAAAAGTATAGATATATCTAGGTTCCCCCTTATAGGAATATTGAGAACTCAAGGACCAAAGGGATTAGTATCCAAATGGTACACATATTTTATGCAGGCCAAGATACGGGACTCTCCGCTTCAGATTAAGAGGAAGTGGCAAATGATATGTCCATCTATGACAGATGAGATTTGGGGGGAAGCCTGCAAATCACATTTGACAGTATCACCCGCAAGCAATAACAGATTGATAAAGTTTTACATAATACGCCAGGTTTATCTTACACCGTATAAACTAAGCCTGATGGGGCAAGTAGTAAACGCGGAGTGTGCAAGATGTCACCTACCACGGCCTGACTTCGAGCACATAATGTGGTCTTGTCCCGGCATCAGTAGATATTGGAGACAGGTTTTGGATATATTATCAGAGGTGGTGGGAGGATGCGTCCCATTCACTCCAGAAGTATGTCTATTGGGGTTAATCGAGAGTCAGAGGTGGAATGTATATGCTAAGACTTGTTTACAAGAAACTTTATTTATGGCCCGTAAACAAATTGGACTTGAATGGATGATTATTGGAAGTCAGTCAAAGGGGGAGGGGCGCTGCAACCAGGGTAACGGGGTTGTTTGTCTTTATTGTTTTGTCTTCCTTTTTGCTATCTGTTGTTTTTTCTTTTTCAAGGTGGAATGTAATGTAGAATGACACTTTTTTTCTGTTGATGTGGTTGTATTTATGAAATGGGAAAAGATTTAACGAAGAAACATAATAATATTGACAGATGTAAATGTAGACACATGAAAGAATAAAATAAAAACGTATTTAAAAAAAGATATATCAGTTTGGGTGTCACACCACTTCCTCAAACTTAATCTATCCAAAACTGAACTTGGAATTTTTCCTCCCCCACGTGCCTCTTCCCCTGATCTCTCTGTCAAAATTGATGGCACAACTATCAGCCCATCCCCACATGCCAAGGTCCTAGGTGTAGTCCTGGAATCTGAACTCTCCTTTAAGCCTCACGTCCAATCACTGTCCAAATCTTGCCGCCTCAAGCTCCGCAACATCTCCAAAATACGCCCCTTTCTAACTAATGACACAACAAAACTCTTAATTCACTCCCTGGTCATCTCTCGCCTCGATTACTGCAACTCCCTCCTCATTGGCTTACCTCTGCATACTCTATCCCCCATTCAGTCCATCATGAATGCTGCTGCCAGACTCATCCACCTTACCAACCGCTCTGTCTCTGCTACTCCTCTCTGTCAATCCCTTCACTGGCTTCCGCTCACCCAACAAATTAAATTCAAAATACTAACAACTACCTAAAAAGCCATCCACAACTCTGCCCCCAACTACATCACTGACCTAGTCTCAAAATACCAACCTAATCGTTCTCTTTGTTCTTCTTAAAGCGGTGGTTCACCCTCAGTGACACGATTTTACCATCGAGACAGGCATTGTAGCGCGAGCTACAGTATGCCTGTCCCGATTTTTTTACCCCCGTACTCACTGTGTACTCGTACATTATAGATTTCGGCTCCCGCGGGGAATGGGCGTGCCTATGGAGAGGGAGGATGATTGACGGCCGGCCCTGGCACGTCACTCTCCCCGAAGACAGCCGGAGTAGGTCTCGGCTCTTCACGGCGCCTGCGCACAGGCTATGCGCAGGCGCCGTGAAGAGCCAAGCCTATTTCGGCTATTTCCGGAGAAGCGTGACGCGCCAGAGCCGGCCGTCAATCATCCTCCGTCTCCATAGGCACGCCCATTCCCCGAGGGGAGTCGGTATCTTCGATGTACGAGTACACGGTGAGTACGGGGATAAAAAAATCGGGACAGGCATTCTGTAGCTCGCGCTACAATGCCTGATTTTATGGTAGAAGAAAAACATTTTTTTTTTTTGGGGTTTATAGGGTGAACCCCCGCTTTAAGACCTCCTGCTCTCTAGCTCTCTCATCACCTGCTCCCATGCTTGTCTCCAGGACTTTTCCAGAGCCTTCGAAACTCCTTACCCCAATCTGTCCATCTATCTCCTTCTCTATTAGCTTTCAGAGGATCCCTGAAAACCCTCCTCTTCAGAGAAACCTATCGTACCCACACCTAACAACTGTATTTTAATTTTGTCCATCTGATCATCCCCCACAGCTACTACCCTTTGTTCCACTTGACCCTCCCTTCTAGACGTAAGCTCTAACGAGCAGGGCCCTCTGATCCCTCCTGTATTGATCTGTATTGTGACTGTACTGTCTTCCCTGATGTTGTAAATCGCTGCGCAAACTGATGGCGCTATATAAATCCTGTATAATAGTAATAAATGGTTGTGGAACTAATCATTTAAGTTTCCATTATTTCTTATGATGAAATTTGCTTTGATATACAAGTGCTTTGGATTACAAGCATGTTTTTTGAACGAATTATGCTCCAAGGTTTTACTGTATTTATTATTGCAATTATTGCACATGTCTACTAAGTTTGAAGGCCCACAGTTATTATTACTTTATATTGATGGTTTAAACAACAGTGATTTGTTTATTATATGCCTTTTACACTATATGATTGGCTATTTGGCACAGAGTGATAAATATGTTATGGTATGAGCAGCACAACATTGATTCACATATATTGTTAGAACCGGTTCACACAGGGGCGACCTGGGATCCGACTTCAGGTTGCCCCAGGTCGCCCCTAGTCGCCTCAATTCGCACTGCATGAAGAAATGAATGTAAGTGAATGGAGCTGTCTTAATGTACACTACTGCAGTCGCTCCGACTTGAAAAAAGGTTCCTGTACTACTTCAACCTGACCTGTAGGCGACTGGTACCCATTGATTTCAATGGATGTCGCCTTCAAGTCGTATCCCCGTTCACAGTGAGGCAACTCTATAGGAAATCGCCCCAGTGTGAACCTGTTCTAAGGCAAGTCCCTCTCTCCCACAGGGGAACTCCACGCCAAATTTTAAATAAAAAAATGTCATGGGTTCCCCCTCCAAGGACATATCAGGCCCTTCGGTCTGGTATGGATTTCAAGGGGAACCCCCTACGCTGAAAAAATGAAATCCATACCAGACTCTTATCCGAGCACACAGACCGGTCTGTCAGGAAAGGGGGGGGGGCGAGCGAGCGCCCCCCCCTCCTGAACCGTACCAGGTGGCATGCCCTCAACAAGGGGGGGTGGGTGCTTTGGGGGCAGGGGGCGCCCTGCGGCCCTCCTCCCACCCCAAAGCACCTTGTCCCCATGTTGATGGGGACAAGGGCCTCTTCCCAACAACCCTGGCCATTGGTTGTCGGGGTCTGCGGGCAGGGGGCTTATCGGAATTTGGGAGCCCCCTTTAATAAGGGGGCCCCTAGATCCCGGCCCCCAACCCTATGTGAATGAGTATGGGGTACCTCTACCCATTCACCTGGTGGAAGAAAAATGTCAATAAAAAAACACTACACAGGTTTTTAAAGTCGTTTATTAGGCAGCTCCGGGGGTCTTCTTCCGACTTCTCCCTTCCGCCGGGCACCACCGCTGTCTTCTTTCAGCTCTTTTACCAGCAGGGGCCCGGTCTTCTCCCTTCTTCCGACTTCGGGGGGTTTTCTTCCGACTTTGGGGGCCTTTCCGACTTCTCCGCTCTCTTTTCCAGCTCTCCGATTCTTTTTCTCTTCTGCCGGGCACCACCGCTGTCTTCTTTCAGCTCTTTCACCAGCGGGGCCCGGTCTTCTGCGTCGCCTTCTTCTCCTCTTCGATGTTGACTCAACGCTCCCTCCCGCTGTAATGCCGGGTGTGCGGTGCACAACAATTTATATTGGCCTCTTATGACATCACAGTCCCAGCATGCTCCGGGTGGTGACAACATAAGGGGGCGGGTGGTGACGACATAAGGGGGCGGGGTAATTATGTCATCACCACCCAGAGCATGCTGAGACTGTGACGTCATAAGAGGCCAAAATAAATCGTTGCGCACCAAACACTCGGCATTACAGCGGGAGGGAGCATCGAGTCAACATTGAATAGGAGAAGTAGGCGATGCAGAAGACCGGGCCCCCGATGGTGAAAGAGCTGAAAGAAGACAGCGGTGGTGCCCGGCAGAAGAGAAAAAGAACCGGAGAGCGGGAGAAGAGAGCGAAGAAGTCAGAAGGCCCCCTGAAGTCGGAAGAAGACCCCCCGAAGTCAGAAGAAGGGAGAAGACCAGGCCCCCGCTGGTAAAAGAGCTGACAGAAGACAGCGGTGGTGCCCGGCAGAAGGGAGACCCCCGAAGTCGGAAGAAGACCCCCGGAGCTGCCTAATAAACTACTTTAAAAACCAGTGTAGTGTTTTTTTATTGACATTTTTCTTCCACCAGGTGAATGGGTAGGGGTACGATGTAGCCCATACTCATTCACATAGGGTGGGGGGGCCGGGATCTGGGGGCCCCCTTATTAAAGGGGGCTCCCAGATTCCGATAAGCCCCCCGTCCGCAGACCCCGACAACCAATGGCCAGGGTTGTCGGGAAGAGGCCCTTGTCCCCATCAACATGCAGACAAGGTGCTTTGGGGGGGCCGGGGTGCCCCTCCTGCCCCAAATCACCCACCCCCCATGTTGAAGGCATGCCGCCTGGTACAGTTCAGGAGGGGGGGCGCTCGCTCATCCCCACCCCCTTTCCTGACCGGCCGGTCTGCGTGCTCGGATAAGGGTCTGGTATGAATTTGGGGGGACCCCCACGCTGTTTTTTTCGGCGTAGGGGGTTCCCCTTGAAATCCATACCAGACCTAAGGGCCTGGTATGCCCTTGGAGAGGGAACCCATGCCGTTTTTTTTATTTAAAATTTGGCCTGGAGTTCCCCCTTCTGAAGGCGACTTCAAGTCGCGTTGTAAGTCGTGCTGAATTCAAGTTGCCTCCTAAAGTCGCGCTGAAAGTTGTGTTGCCACTGTGTGAACCGGCTCTTAGGAAGAAAAAATACTTATTTATAAAGTTGTTTTTTTAACAGAAAGTACGGTTTTTTTTTTTCAATATGTTCAGTCTATTTTACTTTTATATAGTAGAAAGTAAAAAACCCAGAGATGATTATGTACCACCAAAAGAAAGCTCTCTCTGTCTCAAAAAACTGATATGCAATTAATTTGGGTACAGTGTTGCGTGACTGAGTAATTGCCATTTAAAGTGTAACGGCGCTAAAAACTGAAAAATTGCCTGGGCAGGAAGAGGGGGAAACAGTCTGGTCTTTAAAGTGGTTCTAAGTTTCAAATTGGAGCGATTTTATCATGCAATTTGAGAGATCAAATCGCAAGACAAGTTGCAGCCTATTGGAGGCAATGGTACTGTTCCAATCTGTGCGATGCCGATTTTGCAGTGCAACACGATTTGCAAAAGTAGTTCCTGCACTACTTTTGCCGATGTGAGGTGGGACTTCAAAAGACATCTATGCATGAAGCCACACAGATGTCTATCAAGTAGCAGCTGAAATTGCGCTGAAGTATCATCAATGTGAACCAGGGCTTTAGACTAGACATTTTTTTACCTTGATGCCTTCCTCACATTAAGGTAAAAAAATGTCCCTTTATTCATATCGCCCTCTCACCCCCCTGCATACTTACCTGAGCCCAATCTCCACCCAGGGCTGTGGTTGTCTGCAGCAGCTCCTTCTCTCTCTGCTTACAGAGGCAGCAGTGGGAGCCTTTGGCTCCTCCTATGAATCAAATCCTGAGAGTAGAGAGCGGAGAGCAGGGCTGAGATACACTGTGCACGTGAATAGACGCACACAGCCCAGCTTGGGATTGAGAGCACAAGTGTGCCACACACGAGGCTTACTAAAGTGGAACAAAAAAAGAGGAGCCAAAAGTGCTAGCGGGTGACCCCAGAAGAGGAGGTTCCGGGTTCTGATTCCCGCAGGACTGGGCGTTCCTATTCAGGAGGTAGATGATTGACGTCTGGTGAAAAACTTCCCAAGGCGCATAAAGCGCGTCACCAGTTTTCCGTAAATAGCCGACCTGCGAGTCGACTCTATACGGCGCCTGCACCCGCCGTGTAGAGCTAACTGCGCAGGCGCCATATAGAGTTGACTCGCAGGTCGGCTATTTACGTCAATCATCTACCTCCTGAATAGGAACTCCCAGTCCCACGGGAATCAGAACCCGGAAGTCGGGGGGAAAATGACAATATAACGGTATGTACGGAGAAGAAAAAAAAAATGTCGGCAGTATGCTGGATGTAATGTTAGATAATTGTTTTAGGGTGAACCTCCACTTTAAGTAGTTATAGTACTTTGTCCATACTAAGCAAAATAAAAGGTTTGCTGCATAGGAGGTACCACAGTCATGTGCTGCAATGTCAGGCCAGTTGTGGCAAATGGCTGTGGATATTGCATTATTTATAGAAAAATTGGGAAAGGTATGTATATAAATTACATCACTTTGAAAACTACAAATGTCATGGAAAAGGACTATATTGTTTGCTTGGCGCTCCATTATTCTACCAAGGCTATCTCTGATGTCATTTCTTTATTTGTGATGCACACTGCGGAAGACTGAGGCTTATGATAAACTCTTTGTAGGGTGCTTGTGGGACTTAGCAACTGATGTGGTTTATGTACAAGTTTATATTTGTGCAAAACCACATTCTCATCCTGAGTGGCAAGTTCATTGTGCAATGTATTCGCAGGCAGAGCAACGGAAAGACATCTGAAACTTCCAGCGCTGTGGGCATTGAGAAGGCAACACACCACACTGATGCAATTGCTAAATGGTTAAAAAAAATGCTCTACCCTTCTATCACTGCTATTAACCTTTAACACTCTCTCCCCAAATAAGCAGCAATTGCCCAACGTGCTAAGTTTGTGGTTGTGGATTTATGTCTATAAACAAGAGGAGTGTGGAGACCAGCATACGATCCAGGGGTCAAGTCCTGGGGAAAAAAGTGTGGGAACTCCCACCCAAGATCCACTCCCCCACCAAAAAAAATAAAAAATTATACGCTCATATATATTTCACACCCCTTTACATTACACAGCACCCTGCATCACTGGACCCCTTTACATTACACATCACCCTGCCTCACTGGACCCCCTTACATTACACAACACCCTGCATCACTGGACCCCTTTACATTACACATCACCCTGCATCACTGGACCCCTTTACATTACACATCACCCTGCATCACTGGACCCCCTTACATTACACAACACCCTGCATCACTGGACCCCCCTACATTACACAGCACCCTGCATCACTGGACCTCCCTACATTACACAGCACCCTGCATCTCTGGACCCCCCTACATTACACAGCACCATGCATCACTGGACCCCCCTACATTACACAGCACCCGCATCACTGGACCCCTTTACATTACACAGCACCCTGCATCACTGGACCCATTTACATTACACAGCACCCTGCATCTCTGGACCCCCCTACATTACACAGCACCCTGCATCTCTGGACCCCCCTACATTACACAGCACCATGCATCACTGGACCCCCCTACATTACACAGCACCATGCATCACTGGACCCCCCTACATTATACAGCACCCTGCATCACTGGACCCCTTTACATTACACAGCACCCTGCATCACTGGACCCCCCTACATTACACAGCACCATGCATCACTGGACCCCTTTACATTACACAGCACTCCGCATCACTGGACCCCTTTACATTACACAGCACCCTGCATCACTGGACCCCCCTACATTACACAGCACCATGCATCACTGGACCCCTTTACATTACACAGCACCCTGCATCACTGGACCCCCTTATATTACAGAGAGAGAGAGAGGGGGTCAGAAAGAGAAAGAGGGGTCAGAGAGAAAGGGGGTGTCAGAGAGAGAGAGAGGGGGGATCAGAGAGAGGGAGCAGGGTCTGGTCGGTAAATATGCTTTCTCACTTGAAATGGTTCCCAGGGGCTGGCTCAGCGTGGATGCTTGTTTTTAATCTTCCCGCAGACGGGCACACTTCTTCACAGACGGGCACACAGGAGGAGGGACGGGACTTGGGAGATTGGATGGAGCACACAGGAGGGGCGGGACTTGGGAGAAGTCGTAGAGCGGAGGGGGGGGGATTGCTGGACAGTACACATAGAAGAGCGCCCTGCGCCGCTGCCTGACACAACTCTTCTGCTCGAGTCCTGCAACGGGAACGGCGTCCCTGCTGTTAAAAAAAGTGCAGGGACGCCGTCCCCACGCGTTCCCGCAGGACTCGAGCCCTGATAAGATCCCTTGACAGATGGAAATTGGAAGTAGTTCCACGATGTCTGGAGTATTTTTCCACTTTACATATTTTATGTCTTCAACTTTCCCTGTTATCGCTCACCTTTAATGCCGCGTACTCACGACCGTTATTCATGTCATGGAAAAAAACTAAGTTTTTCTCGACATGATTCCTCTCAAGCCTGCCTTGCATACACACGATCGTGATAAAAAAATGCTCGCGCAAAGCGCGGTGACATACAACACGTACGACGGCACTATAAAGGGGAAGTTCCATCCGAATGGCGCCACCCTTTGGGCTGATTATGCAAATTTTCCTTCTCATAACTTGCTTCTGAGCATGCGCGTTTTTTTTCCCTGTCGTTAAAGCCTACACACGACCGTTTTTCACCACGAGAAAAGCGACAGCGTGAAAAAACGACGAGAAAAAATAGAGCAGGTTCTAAATTTTTAATGCCCATTTTTCTTGTCGCAAAAAATGCTCTGGAGCCTACACACGACCAATTTAAAAAATTGCATTTTTCTCGTCATGAAAAACAGTTGTATGTACACGGCATCAGATCTTCTGCTCATACATCTCCTATGGATCACAGCAGTGCACTTCTGCATTCTGCAGATTCAGTCGGCAGCGGTCTAAAGCCTGCTGTCATCAGACATCACAAACCCGGTCCAGGCTCTGCAGGGATCCCAACAATAATGTCAGGATTTGCCCTGATGCCTGACCAGCAGCTAGCTTAGCCTCTTAGCGTGCCTCTGAGAGCCTGAACTATCTGCTCCCGCCCCCTCAACGGTGACTGACCGCTCTATGCTTAGAGCAGACTGAGAACTGAGTGATCAACAGTCTTTGATCACTCAGTTCTCGGTGTAGAGAGAGCTTGGATTGGTGCTGCAGCCATCTAGGTAAGTATAAAAAAAAATTTGGGGGGGGGGGGGGTTGGATCCCACACTTCTTCTCTAAAGCTGAATTCCAGTTTTTTTTTTTTTTTCATAGTTAAAGGTTTATGTAGAAACTGCATTACCACTTGACCTCCGAAAGGTTTACCCCCCTTTTAAAATAAAAAATAGGTCACTTGCCTATCAGCAATGTACAGTACCTATACATCACTGGACTACAAGAAAATAAAGTAAAACCTTGGTTTGAGAGCGTTTTGCAAGACAAGCAAAATGTTTTAATACATTTTGACTTGATATACAAAGCGATGTCTTGATATAAAAGTAGCGTCATGTCATAACTGAGTATAAAAGAGAAGAGAAGTGCCTCTAAGGCCTTGTACACACGACCGAACATGTCCGCTGAAACTGGTCCGTCGGACCAGTTTCCGTGGACATGTTCGGTCGTGTGTAGGGCCGACCGGACAGTTTCCCGGCCTAGCGGACAGGTTTCCAGCGGACAAAAGTTTCTTAGCATGCTAAGAAACTTGTCCGCTGGAAGCCTGTCCGTCGGACATGTCCGCTGGCCCGAAATCTCACGCATGCGTCGAAGTGAACGCCGCCGCCACGTCACCGCGTATTCTGTCCGCGGGGAATTTGGTCTGATGGTGTGTACACACATCAGACCAAATGATCCCAGCGGACATGTCCGATGAAAACGGTCCGCGGACCGTTTTCATCTGACATGTTGGGTGATGTGTACGAGGCCTAAGTGTAGCAATATGGTTACATTTAATGAAGGTACAACATTTAGCAACATAATGCTACACTTAGAGGCGCCTCTCTTCTCTTTTATACTCTGTAGCTCCTACTGGATTTTGCTTCTAATCCCCTTGTGGATGGACATTATATGGTTATACAACCTGGTCACATTGCTATAATCTTTTTATATGGACTATAAACTGAAGGACCTATGAATAAATGGTTGTGGAACAAATCATTTGAGTTTCCATTATTTCTTATGGGGAAATTTGCTTTGATATACAAGTGCTCTGGATTACAAGCATGTTTCTGGAACGAATTATGCTTGCAATCCAAGGTTTTACTGTATAGCGGGACGATTCCTGCAGATGCAGGTATCATCCCAGTACCCTTTTTTAGAGCTGACGATCTCTCTTATACTGTAAAAGCAATCCTAGCAGCTAACTAGATGACTAGGGACACCAACGCTGTATCCTGGCCTAAGCCGACAAGACCCAGGCCTAGGGCAGCACTTTGCAGGGGGGGCAGCATGGAAATAATCCCACTGTTAGTCTTATGTGGCGGACTGTGCTGCGAGAAAAATTATTCTAGCACCCCCCATAAAGCAGCCGCACTGCTTCTGGTATGTGTTTAGCCAGCATTCCGCAACTTCTAATTTTGACTGTCCTATCATCCTGGACCACAAACCTTCCTCACTGTGCTATATGTTTTCTGCTGCACCATTGGCATGGTTATATCTTCTTAGTCCTCTCCATAAAATTATCAGAAATTTGTGCTTAAAGTGGATGTAAACCTAATTTTGTTTTTTTGCTGTCACAATGTAGAGTAAAAGATTTACTATCATTTGTGCCCAGTCTTGCCATGAAGAGTTAATCCAGCTCTGAGCAATCCTCTTTTATTGTTCAGTGAGATAAAACGGACTAACAGAGAAAAACCTTGGTCCGTTCCGCCTCCTTGCTGTGAATGATAGGTTATTTACATATCTCATGCACTAGCCTGGAGACAGGCATTGTTTTTTAATTCCCACGCCCACTTCTTTTCTGAAGTCATGTGGTTACTTTTCTGGATTTTGACTGGATGTTAGTGATCATAGCAGAATTCAGTGTAAGTAATACACAGGACAAAATGCATGTTGACAAGGGGAGTGTAGAGGTGGATGGGGAGTCTACTGACATCACGACTCCACCCACCGAACTCCAAACAGATCCACCCACAGAATCTGCAATTTTTCAGTTCTTATAACAGACAGAGGGGAAACATTTGACAGGTGAGGATACATAGAAGTGGAAAAAATTGTGGGAGCAACTGCGCTAATATATAAAAATGAACACACTAGTGCTCTTAAAAGATACACGTGTGTAAACAAAATCAATGTAAATAAAGCTGCACCTTCCTGTAAATATTGTACAGTAAAACATAAATAGAAAAAACAAGATGCGCTATATAAAAAGAAACAAACTTTTTAAATAATCATGACATAGATCAATGTCCATATATGATCTAAAAACAAAAAGAAAGTCCAGATCCCCAGTGAAGTGAAGGAAACAAAAAAATTAGTCCATAAGTGCTTGATCTAAAACTGTAGTGACGATCCAATGAATAGCAAAACCTCCACCATGAATCAAGATGTCTGCTTACCAGATGACCAGCGGTCTCTTAATTAAAAGAAGACCAGAGAAGGCGTGTAGATAAACACTATGGCAGTTGGATTGTAGAAAAGCTGTATAGCAAGTACACCTCCGTCTCAAGCCAATCGATGGAAAATTGGGGTCCCGATAATCATGGAAGACACATAAGGGCCACAATAGTGTAGTAACGTAGGTAACATTTATTAAAAAGAAGAAAAAAACACACTTACATATAAACGATAAAATTTAGGCATGTCAAAATTTGGAGCTCCGGCCGGAAGCCAACCAAAAAAAGACCCGTCCAGGTAGGTAGGGAAAGGTGAAGTCAGCGGGGGGTGATCCGGTACAACACTCGTTCCGCCCGACCGGTTTCGCGAAAACTCGCTTCCTCATAGGGCACGGGTAACATACCAGATTTGGGGTTTGAGGCGGTGCAGATGTTCTTAGCTAGACAGTCTGACCTTGCACAAGCTCAAATAGGTTTTATTATGGTCTTGTTAACTTACGCGGCCTCCCATAATTATTTCATGTTTGATAACATGTTTTACCGCCAGGATAGGGGTGTGGCCATGGGGGCTAAATATGCCCCCAGCTTGGCCAACCTCTTCATGGCCAAGTGGGAGGAGGACGTCGTTGATGATCACCGCAGACCCGAGATTCTACTCTGGTCGAGGTATATCGACGATGTCCTCCTCCTCTGGGATGGTAGTGAGGCAGATCTCCTCAGCTTTATGGCTGAGTTGAATCAGAACACTAGGGGAATTAAATTTAATTTTGAGACTAGTCAACACTCCATTCACTTTTTGGACCTCCAGATTACTATTGAGGATGGCAGATTTGTTACGTCTACTTTTTTCAAACCAACTGATCGCAACGCCTATATACCCTTAGACAGTTGCCATTTACCAACTTGGTTAAAATCTGTTCCTTTGGGACAGTTTATGCGCATTAAACGAAACTGCACCAATCCCCTGACATTCGAGAGACAGGCCTCGATTCTTTCCAAAAGATTCGAGGAGAAGGGTTATGATGGTAACAGTCTACTCCAATCAATGGAGAAGGTTAGGAGCATTGACAGAGCATCACTCCTTGTAGATAAAATCAAGGGAGATCAAGGTGATAGATTCTTTCTACCTTTTATTACAACATTTTCTGCACAGCACTTTAATGTTAAGAAATTAATCCAGAAACACTGGCATATTCTCACTACTGACCAGGTGTTGGCTCCAATTCTCCCAGCGAGGCCTAGTGTGGTGTTCAGGGGTGCATCTACAATTGGGAGTCGTATTGCTCCCAGTGTACATGACCCTCCGAAGGCATCAAGGACTTTCCTTGAGAACCTTACAGGATATTACAGATGTAAACGTTGTCAGGTCTGTACCCTGAATAGGTGCAGGGAGAGGAAAATTTGTTCCTTCCAGTCCACAGCCACTCAACAAACATTTGATGTTGAACCTTTCATAACCTGTTCGACGAAAGGTGTGATATACCTTATCCAGTGCCCTTGTGGCCTTCAGTACATTGGCCGCACTAAGAGGGCCCTGTCAGTTAGGCTCAATGAGCATATTGCCAAAATCAGAAGTGGTTTTGACAAACATTCTGTCTCTAGACATTTTGACTTAAAGCACAATAGAGATCCATCCAATATTTTGTTCATCGGAATCGATAAATATCGTCCGCACTGGAGAGGCAGTAACCTAGTCCGTGAGATTTCGAGACAGGAAATGGCCTGGATTCACCGGGTCAAAACCTATACGCCGTTTGGGCTTAATATTGATACGGATATTAATGCTTTCATTAATAATTCATAAAGGGAAAAAGAAAAAATTTTTTTGGAAAAAAGATTTTTTTGAAGGGTTTTTTAAAGAAAAAATTTTTAAAAATGTTTTTTTCTATTATATCCATATGTGCCTAATCTGGAGAGATTTTTTTGGGAATATGCGATTTAGAGATATTGTGTTTAGTGGGCCCTTCAGTTCCATCTGCAGTGCCCAGCTGTTTGGATTAATTCAGTGAATGTAGTAGATTGTATATATTTTTTTAGTTACAGTTCGATGTAATTTTTGTGCTTATAATATTATAAGAAGGATATTTTATATATATATATTTCTACTATATGGGCTAGGTAATAGTTTTGAACTTTCGCTGTATGCATGCTGGTCATGCCAGTGAGGGTTAATATATGTTTGAAATATGACAGCACTCTTTAAACATTATTAATGTTTTTATTAATTTTGTTACATTTTTTATCAGTTTGGGTCTTGTGATGTACAGCTGTGTCAGTTATATAGCTATAATTTTGGTCAGCTAGAGTATTAATGTGCTCTGCGGGTCCATGCATTTATTTTCCCTATTTGTTTCCTGGGGATGCTATTGTGTCTGTATGGCATTTTCATCACACCCAGAACGAGGCTTGGCTTCTCTGACCAATCAGTGCGCCAGGGAGGCGGAGCCTGTTATTCATAACGAGGCCTGGCCCTGTAGTTTCTGGTCCGTGCCGTGCTTCCTGGTGGCTCGGGGTCACTACGGCTGCACGCCGACGTGTGACGTCGACGTTCCGGTCACGTGATGCGGAGGTCACCCTGATCGTCACGGTGCGGTCTTGGGGTCGGGCATACTCCTGTCACGGGTCCCGTTTTCGTGGTATCCGGCTTCAGACCTCTGGATCTGATGCCTGTTTATCCGGATCGGGTATTTTCCCGTATTTTTTGCTACCCTGGGTTCCGCTGGGCGTGGGCGCATGCGCACTGGCGCTGAGGACACTAGAGTCAGACTTGGTCTGACCTGGATTGTTTCCGGTGCGCGCGCATGCGCGTTCACGTGACTACGATGACGCCCAGTGGCCATTCTAATTTCTTGTGTTATTTAAGGGGGGTGATCTGGTATGTTACCCGTGCCCTATGAGGAAGCGAGTTTTCGCGAAACCGGTCGGGCGGAACGAGTGTTGTACCGGATCACCCCCCGCTGACTTCACCTTTCCCTACCTACCTGGACGGGTCTTTTTTTGGTTGGCTTCCGGCCGGAGCTCCAAATTTTGACATGCCTAAATTTTATCGTTTATATGTAAGTGTGTTTTTTTCTTCTTTTTAATAAATGTTACCTACGTTACTACACTATTGTGGCCCTTATGTGTCTTCCATGATTATCGGGACCCCAATTTTCCATCGATTGGCTTGAGACGGAGGTGTACTTGCTATACAGCTTTTCTACAATCCAACTGCCATAGTGTTTATCTACACGCCTTCTCTGGTCTTCTTTTAATTAAGAGACCGCTGGTCATCTGGTAAGCAGACATCTTGATTCATGGTGGAGGTTTTGCTATTCATTGGATCGTCACTACAGTTTTAGATCAAGCACTTATGGACTAATTTTTTTGTTTCCTTCACTTCACTGGGGATCTGGACTTTCTTTTTGTTTTTAGATCATATATGGACATTGATCTATGTCATGATTATTTAAAAAGTTTGTTTCTTTTTATATAGCGCATCTTGTTTTTTCTATAGGTGAGGATACATGCAGGAGGCATTTATATCCTTATAGATCAGCACTATGGCAGTAGTTTAGAAAGGATGAGAGTGGGTTTACATCCACTTTAAAGTAGAACTATGACACTTTTTTTTCATTTTGGATAGAGTAAGGGAGGGTTATAGCCCCTGTCAGTTTATTTTTTACATTGTTGGACTATTACGGTACTAGTAATTAATGTGGGTGGTGTACAAAAAAAGAGATAAAAATAAAGAAAAACAATTTTATTATATAAAATGTCAATAACGACACAAAGGGGATACATGGTTCAGAAACACAACACAGAGTATATGACCAACAAATCGCCAGTATAGTAGTCCCCAGAAGGGGGAGAAGCATAGTGGGTAGAAGGTCATATCACGACATCTTAACTAGTTTCGTGGCTGTATGCCACTTCATCAGAAGAGTCTAAAAACCCCCCCGCATCGACTAGCGGAGAGGGCGAACACCACCTCAGAGGGTCCCGTGTGACAACCATGGGGTACGTGTATGGGCGAATGGACCTACTTGAATACAATGGTCTGTAGTGCAGGTAGGGGGCCCCAAACACAGGAGCCCGGGTAAGGACTGCTCGGGCCACTAGTGACCTCCATACGGGGGGATCCAAGGTATTGGATCCCGGGGGGAGGGGGACCGCATAGGGTCCCATGGTGGCGTCAGGGTAAAGACGCCTACCAGTGGTACTGTGCACCAGATAAGGTCACAGCATGCTCAGGGTCCAACATCCATGTATCCCCTTTGTGTCGTTATCGACATTTTATATAATAAAATTGTTTTTCTTTATTTTTATCTCTTTTTTTGTACACCACCCACATTAATTACTAGTACCGTAATAGTCCAACAATGGCCCAATTATCTCCCCCCATTTGGCTCCTCGGGTTCGGGGACCCTAGAGCCAATTTTATATATCTAGAATCTGGATGATGGTACGCCCCTTTAAAATGTTTAACTTTCACACCCTCAGAGGTACATATCAGTTTATTTTTTACCATCCCTGCCCCATTGCAGAGATTTCCCTTCACTTCCTGCCCCATAGCCAAACAGGAAGTGACACACAGAACTAGATACGCCTGAAAATAGGCTTCATCCGACCGACGTAACTTTCCTACGCCGGCGTATTGTGGGCGCATATTTACGCTGGCCGCCTCATTGCAAATATGTAAATGAGGGAGATACGTCGATTTACGAACGTAGTTGCGCCCGGTGCATACTATACGCGGTTTGCTTAAGGCTTATGTCCGGCGTATAGTTATTCCCCATCTATGTGGCGCAACTCATGCAATGGACCAGGGAACAGCCGTCGTATTTTACGTTGTTTACGTAGTAGTATGTGAATAGGGCTGAGTGTAGGTTACGTTCTCGTCGTAGGCAGTGATTCGACGTATCTTAGGCAGTTGTTTCGACGTGATTCTGAGCATGCGCACTGGGATGCGGCCACGGGACGGCACATGCGCCGTACGTTATTCGTATCTTTATGACGCTCAGTCCATCATTTACATGGGGTCATGCCTCATTAGCATGGCTCACTCCCACTTCCACCTACACTGGCTTACGCTGAGGAAACCCAGCGTAGATTTGGGGGCGAGTGCTTTGTGAATACTGTGCTTGGCGCTCTGCGCTACGCCGGCGTAGCCTAAAAAAGATACGCTACGCCGCCATAAATATGCGCCAATGTATGTGAATCCGGGCCCATATCTCTCCATAAAGAGTACCTGTTGTCACAGACATGCCTGTTGCTGTCAGAAGAGATGCTTAGGCCCCATGCACACGAGAAGCAAATGCAAACTCAAGTTTTTGCCGTGAATTTCGCTGCGTTTTGCCGCGTTTAGCTGCGTTTGCGGCTATCAGCGTTCATAACAAAGACATTGTAGACCCTCCCAAAGCTTTGAAACGCAAAAACGTTTGCATCTGAACCAAAAATTTGGCGTCTGAAAAAACAAGCCTAAACACAACTGCTTAAAAACGTGAATGTGTGCATGGACACATAGGATAACATTAAATGTGTTCAGGGGTTGAAAAAAATGCCCAAATGCCTCTGAACTCGAGTTTACTAGCGTCTCGTGTGCATGGGGCCTTACATTCCTTGTGACAGAAATAAAAGTCCAAAAAAAAAGTCAGAGTGACACTGTAAAAATAAAAATGAATAAATAATTAAAAAACACATTTTTTAAAGTGTCCCCTGTCCCCGTGCTTGTGTGCAAATGCGAATGCGCGCGTCGGTACCACACACACGCAAACAGCAATCGTCCCACACATGTGAGGTATACAAATGGCAGAGCGAGGGAAGTAATTCTAGCCCCAGACCTCCTGTGTAAATCTAAAGTGGTAACTTGTAAAGGCTTTTTAAAACGTTGCCTATGGATAGTTACATCTACATAATTTGTCATTGCTGCACAGGCGTGCGCAATTCTAAAGTGGGACATATTTGGTATCTATTTACTTGGCATAACATCATCTTATATATTTAACTAAAAAATTGGGTTATGTATTTTGTTTTTTTGCATTAACAAAAAAACTTTTTTTTTCCTCCAAAAAATTGTATTTGAAAAACCGCTGCGCAAATACCATGTGGCATAAAATATTGCAAAACCCACCAATTTCTTCTCTAGTGCCTCTGCTTTAAAAAAATATATGTTTGGGGGTTCTAAGATATTTTGTAGCAAAAAATACAGATTGTTACATGTGAAAAAAAAGTGCCAGAAATGGCCTGGGGGTCAAGTGGTTAATATTCCTTTAACCACTTAATGACCGCCCGCCCGCAATGTTCTGCAAATGTACTAATATGACGCTGCCTACTTCTGGGTATAGGGGGCGTACATGCGCCAATGATTCACAGCCGGGACGTGCTGATTGGTTGTGTACATTCACAGCCCAGAGCTCTATGTTGACATTTAACACAGAGCTCTGTGCACAGGGGGGGATCTCTCAGTTTCTCATCCCTGCAAAGCAGATCTGAACTGAGCCTTATATCACATTCCTGTCCTTACATCACCATCCTCAGTTCCCTCTTCACATCACAGTTCCCTCCCCTTCACATCGTCAGCTCCCATTTACTGTCCTCAGCCCCCCAATACTTTTTTCATCCCTCATTATTGTCCTTAGCCCCCCCTCACAATAATGTCCTCAGCCTAGGGTGACCACCAGTGGCGGCTGGTGCTCAAAATTTTTGGGGGGGCGCAAACGAAAAAAAAAAATTGCAGCCTCACTGTGCCCATCACATGCAGCCACTGTGCCATCAAATGCAGCCACTGTGCCATGCCACCAAATGCAGCCACTGTGCCATCAATTGTCACCACTGTGCCATGCCATCAAACACAGCAACTGTGCCATCAATTGTCACCACTGTGCCATGCCACCAAATGCAGCCACTGTGCCATTAATTGTCACCACTGTGCCATCAAACACAGCAACTGTGCCATCAGTTGTCACTACTGTGCCATGCCATCAAATGCAGTCACTGTGCCATCAATTGTCACCACTGTGCCATGCAACACAGCAACTGTGCCATCAATTGTCACCACTGTGCCATGCCATCAAATGCAGTCACTGTGCCATCAATTGTCACCACTGTGCCATGCCATCAAACAGCAACTGTGCCATCAATTTTCACCACTGTGCCATGCAACACAGCAACTGTGCCATCAATTGTCACCACTGTGCCATGCCATCAAATGCAGTCACTGTGCCATCAATTGTCACCACTGTGCCATGCCATCAAACGCAGCTACTGTGCCATCAAATGCAGCCACTGTGCCATGCAACACAGCAACTGTGCCATCAATTGTCACCACTGTGCCATGCCATCAAACGCAGCTACTGTGCCATCAAATGCAGCCACTGTGCCATCAATTGTCACCACTGTGCCATACCATCAAACGCAGTCACTGTGCCATGCCATCAAATGCAGCCACTGTTCCATCAATTGTCACCACTGTGCCATACCATCAAACGCAGTCACTGTGCCATGCCATCAAACGCAGCCACTGTTCCATCAATTGTCACCACTGTGCCATGCCATCAAACGCAGCCACTGTGCCCCTCAATTGTTGCCACTGTGCCAATGGTCACCACTGTGCCCTTTAATTGTCACCACTGTGCCCCATGATGCCACTGTGCCCATTGTCACCACTGTGCCCCATGATGCCACTGTGCCCATTGTCACCACTGTGCCCCATGATGCCACTGTGCCCATTGTCACTCACCACTGTGCCCCATGATGCCACTGTGCCAATTGTCACCTCTGTGCCCTTTGTCACCACTGTGCCCCATGATGCCACTGTGCCAATTGTCACCTCTGTGCCCTTTGTCACCACTGTGCCCCATGATGCCACTGTGCCAATTGTCACCTCTGTGCCCTTTGTCACCACTGTGCCCCATGATGTCACTGTGCCCCTTTCCCTGTAAAAAGCACTTACCTGAGGATTCCATGTCCTCCCTCGATGTCTTCTGCCGCTGTGGTGAAGCTTCAGCCAATCAGGTTCCTGATAACCAGAATCCGGGAACCTGATTGGCTGAAACGGCCGTTTGTCTTATGCAAAGAGCGCAGATTGCCTGCGCTCCGAGTATAGACATCTGAGAGCCGGAGAAAAGCCTATCAGAGCCGCTAGCTTTGATAGGCAGTTCCCCTCAGCCAACCAGCTGCCGCTATTCGGGTAACCGGCGTCCCGCGTCCGGTTATATGAATAGACCAGGCAGCTGGCAACCAACCAATAACATACATTCGTGCATTTATGCACGAATGTGTGTTATTTGCGAGAGGGGGTGGCGCTGCAGCGCCCTCTATAGACGGCCGCCAGAACTGCGGTTAAAATGTCAAAATGACATTTTAGCCGAATAAAAGTTCTTAAAGGGCCTGTTTTTTTTTTTTTTTTGTGACTGTGGGAGGGGGGGGGGGCGGCGCCCGTGCGTCCCTATTGACGGGCCACCACTGGTGACCACATTTTCAAACTACCATTCAGGGACACCCTCCCTTCCCAAAAATCAGCTTTTGCTGTAACGAATAACAGCACAGTGACTGGACACAAGAGGCGGGATTTATGATTTCTCTAATCACAAGCAGGGGGCGGGATTGTGCTCCTCCAGGCATTCCCCGCCAGGACAAGTACTATCAGTAAGTAAAGCGGTGATGTGGTGCCCTTTTTTGGGGGCATCAGATTGGCCCGGAGGGGGGGGGGTGGCTGTATCAGTTTCATTCCTGGACACTGTATTGTCCTGGAATGAATGTGCCCGGGACAGACCTGCAAAATGTGGGACTGTCCTGGGCAATCCGGGACACGTGGTCACCCTACCTCAGCCCCCCATCCCATTACTGTCCTCAGTCAACATCCCCATTCTTAGTCCCTCTTCCCCCCCATTACTGTACTGAGCTCCCCTCTCCCACTGCTGTACTGTTCTCAGTCCATTACTGTCCTCAGTCCTCCCATTACTGTTCTCTGCGCCCCCCACCCCCCATTGCTGTCCTGAGCTCCACCCCAATTACTGTCCTCATCCCCCCCCCCCAATTACTGTCCTCAGCACCCTCCCAAATTACTGTCCTCAGCTTACAGTCCTTACTGTGCCTTACAGACAGAACAGAGGGCAGGAGGCACAACAGGTCTGAACAGAGAATGGGAGCTGCAAGCTAAGAATTGGTTGCTAGGAGCGCCCTGCATCCTAGCAGCCAATCACCTGATTTTTAACTCAGCAGCCCCGCTCTCCATCCAGAGCTGTCCTGCCTTCCTCTGTCGGCTCTGTAAAAATGACAACAGCTGAGCAGAACGGCTCCTAAATGGTGAGACTGTGGCGGTCCGGATGAAACATTGACTGGCCAGCATTGGGACCGTGGCCTGCCATTTAGTGATGCCTACTATAGACAGACTGAATCATACATGTATTTTTATATTACCCATAGTTCCACTTCCACTTAAAGGGAAGTTCCAGGCTTTTTTCATGTTTATTAAAAGTCAGCAGCTACAAAAAGTGTAGCTGCTGGGTTTTACAGACACTCATCTGCTCCACGGTCCAGCGACGTGCCAGCCTCTCCCCCCTCTCCGCCGGCATCTTCATTCTTATTGTGGGCACCCGGCTGTGACAGATTTCGGCTTCACGGCCGAGCACTCACTGCGCTTGCGCGAGCGGTGCTGATTGGTCAGACGATCGCCTGGGACCTGTCACGTGTCTCAGGCGATCGCCTACAGGGTGGGGCCGCCATAGGCGATATGACTTATCGCCTAATCAGTCCCTGGGCGGAAGGAGGAAGTGGGACAGGACAAGCCCCCACTCCCCCCCCCCCCCCAAAAAAATGACATGCCAAATGTGGCATGTAAGGGGGCAAGGAGTGGATTAAGCAGAAGTTGCATTTTTAAGTGTATATAAACTCAAACAATTAATTTCTCTTATTTGCTCATATTTGGTCTTCTAAATTACCATTGAAAGTGTTTTGTTGTGTTTGCCTCTGCTGACTGCTATCAGCATTGTTCCAAACGCTATCTCTGTGAATTAGAGAACATCTCTTTATGTTATGAAGAAAAGGAGAGAAAGAAGTGTTCTATGGTCCAAATCAGGAGTGAGTCACCTACCCTAGAAGAACACTTGCTGATCTGTGTATTCTGACAGAGAATGTCCCGCTGTCAGAATACAATATCTCGGCAAGGGTCCTTGTGCGTGTGGGTGAGACTAATCGCTGATGAGGACGCCCTTGGGAATTCACTTGCTATTGCCCGGGACACAGGCATGGGGGCTGTGGTCATGCAAAAATCAGCCTTAAGGTGGAACCCCAACTTAGAAGCAAGCCATTGCCTTGTACAGTTCCACTTGATACACAGAACTTTACTATAAAGTACTTTTCCCATGTAACCACACACCTTCTCCTTCCATGGAAATGCAGCATTTCTGAGTGGATACCGCAGAGCCTGTGTCCCGCTCCACCAGCACAGCCTCAAATGGCACCTCACTCCCAGTGACAATGAGAGGATCCTGCCATGCACACAGATTGAACTTATGTTATTAAGGATCTAGTGTATATACTTATATGCTTGGATACACTCTTTCTCTTGCCATACCTCCAGGCTAGGTCCATAGGTTCCCTGTGATGTGATGTCTGTCCCAAATATAGAGTACTGATCGCTAGGGAGGGGGTCAGGCTCCCCAAAACCCTCACTTCCAGGGTTAACGTCTCCCATGCCGAAGCACTAACTTCCACTGGCTGGCTACTATAACATTCTTCACCTATTTACTAGTAACCCATGGCAAGGGCACTGGGTCGCATTTTCCGCCAACTCATGATTAACCCTTCTGTAATGACCCTCTTACATCTCCTTTTTTATTCCCTTTTTTTTCGTTCAGCCCACTGACTTAAAGTGGTTGTAAACCCTTACAGACCACTTTATGCTACAGGTAAGCCTATATTAAGTCTTACCTGTAGCTACCCAGGATATCTCCTAAACCTGCACGGTTTGGGAGATATCCCCTGTCCCCTGCATGTGCCAATGTCATCGGGACATGCGCACTGGGGGAAACTGAAGCAATGGTATGTATGTGCCTTCGTTTCAGTGAGTGTGCCGTTACCGGCGGCTCCCGCACGCATCGTGGCTCCGGCCAATCACAGCGCCGGAGCCACGATACCCGGAAGTAACCCCGGGAGAGATGTCCGAGAGTTTACGACCACTTTAATGAAAAAATCAAATCATCTATGGACAACCCTGCTCCTCCATAAATACAGTACCGTGAGTGGGTGTTGCCATCCTAGGTCTGAAAGCGTGTTAGTGGCAGGATCATCGGGAGATAATAAAGGAAAAAATATAAAGCTTAAAAAAAATAATAATAATAATAATGAAGCCACCTCATCTAAGAACTCGTAGGCTGCAATATATCACATTTTTGTTCCTGGGTGCTCTAAAAAACTTCAGCTGATGTTGAGCTTTAGGATCTTCAACAGCTCTAGCAAGCACATCCAACAGTAAGGAGGCACCAGGAATTTATGAAACAGCATTTATAGAAATGTCTTGGGATCCTATGACAAGAAATGGGGTCCACACCTGGACAATAGTTAGTTCGGCTTAGCTTCTGTACCTACATTTTAGAAAAAAATAAGTGATAGGAATTAATAAATATATGTATTTGTTACATATTACAAGCTACATGTGCAGATGTGTATTTTAATACAGCTTGAAACCTTTCCAACCAATCATATGTGGATTAACGAACAAATAAATGTATTTATGTAATGCACAATGTATCCTAACAGGCCCATAAACAATAACAGTCACATTAACAGAATACAATATACATCTATATGCTGTAAGATGAAACTATAACACAAAACAGGAGCAAAGGCTTGCATACTCTCAGCAGGACCCAGATAAGTATTCTCAGTACAATTTCTTACTATGCTGATAACAGAGTTTTATCTCTGGCCCACAGGGAGACATTTTTGCTCTACAGCCAGCTGTCCAGTCGCATACACAGCCACAGTCTCACATACTGATACTTGATTACTGCTACAGTGCCTTGCAAATGTATTCACACCCCTTGGCTTTTTACCTATTTTGTTACATTACAGCCTTTAGTTCAATGTTTTTTTTTTTTTTTTTTTTAATTATATGTGATTGATCAGAACACAATAGTCTAAGTTGGTGAAGTAAAATTAGAAAAATAAATACATAAAACTACCGTATTTTCCGGCGTATAAGACGACTGGGCGTATAAGACGACCCCCTAATTTTCCAGGAAAATTTTTGATTTTGGGATATACTCACTGTATAAGACTACCCCCTTCTTACTAGTCTTTCTGGAAGCTGAGGGGTAGCCAGAACCGCTGACAGAAACAGGCTTTTTCAAATCTCACTGTGCCATTACATTACATTCCTCACTGTGTCATTACATTACATGCCCCGACTGTGCCATTACATTACATTCCTCACTGTGCCATTACATTACATGCCCCGACTGTGCCATTACATTACATTCCTCACTGTGCCACTGTGCCATTACATTACATGCCCCCACATTGCCATCACTTGCCCCTCACTGTACCATCACTTGCCCCTCACTTGCCTCTCACTGTGTCATCACTTGCCCCCACTGTGCCTGAACTCGTTGCCCCCACTGTGCCTGAACTTGTTGTCCCCCAGTGCAATAACCGCAAACACTCACTTTTTTTTCCAGCGGTGACAGTCTCCATGCTGCGAGCGTGAGCATCAATGATTTGAAAGCCGCGCCTTCTCTTCAGAGTGTTCTGTGATAGGCGGAACACAAATTTTCCCAGAAGCGCCTCGGTTCTGTTTTCCGCCTATCACGGACGTCTTCTCATCTCGTCCGAGGATGAGAAGGCATCTGTGATAGGAGGAACACAGAACAGAGGCGCTGCTGGGAAGATTTGTGTTCCTCCTATCACAGAACACTCTGAAGAGAAGGCACGGCTTTGAAATCATTCACACTCGCGCTCGCAGCATGGGAGACTGTCACCGCTGGAAAAAAAAGTGAGTACTGAGACCGTACCCGGCGTATAAGACGACCCCCGACTTTGGATGCATGTTTTTACATCCAGAAAGTCATCTTATACGCCGGAAAATACGGTATTTTTCAGAAGTAAAAAACTGATAATTGGCATGTGCGTATGTATTCACCCCCTTTGTTATGAAGCCCATAAAAAGCTCTGGTGCAACCAATTATCTTCAGAAGTCACATAATTAGTGAAATAATGTCCACCTGTGTGCAATCTAAGTGTCACATGATCTGTCATTACATATACACACCTTTTTGAAAGTTCCAAGAAGCTGCAACACTTAAGCAAGAGGCACCACTAACCCAACACTGCCATAAAGACCAAGGAACTCTCCAAACAAGTAAGGCACAATGTTGTTGGGAAGTACAAGTCAGGGTTAGGTTATAAAAAAAATATACAATTCTTTGATGATCCCTAGGAGCACAATCAAATCTATCATAACCAAATGCAAAAAGAACATGGCACAACAGCAAACCTGCCAAGAGACGGCCGCAAAAAACTCACAGTCAAGGAGGGCAAGGAGGGCATTAATCAGAGAGGCAGCACAGAGACCTAAGGTAACCCTGGAGGAGCTGCAGAGTTTCACAGCAGAGACTGCAGTACCTGTACATAGGACGACAATAAGCCGTACACTCCATAGAGTTGGGCTTTATGGCAGAGTGGCCAGAAGAAAGCCATTACTTTCAGCAAAAAACAAAATGAGACATTTTGAGTTTGCGAAAAGGCACGTAGGAGACTCCCAAAATGTATGGAGGAAGGTGCTCTGGTCTGATGAGACTAAAATTGAACTTTGTGGCCATCAAAGGAAACGCTATGTCTGGAGCAAACACAACACATAACATCACCCAAAGAACACCATCCCCACAGTGAAACATGGTGGTGGCAGCATTATGCCGTGGGGATGTTTTTTAGCAGTTGGGACTGGGAAACTGGTCAGGCCCCATATACACGACCGAGTTTCTCGGCAGAATTCAGCCAGAAACTCGGTCGGAGCCGTATTCTGCCGAGAAACTTGGTCGTGTGTACACTTTTCAGCAAGGAAGCCGACGAGGAACTCGTCGGGCCGAAAAGAGAACATGTTCTCTATTTCCTCGTTGTTCAATGAGGAAAGTCGGCCCGCCGAGATCCTCAGCGGCTTCCACACTGAACTCGACGAGGAACTCGATGTGTTCGGCACATCGAGTTCCTCGGACGTGTGTACGGGGCCTCAGGGTTGAGGGAAGGATGGATGGTGCTAAATACAGGGATATTCTTGAGCAAAACCTGTACCACTCTGTGTGTGATTTGAGGCTAGGACAGAGGTTCACCTTCCAGCAGGACAATGACCCCAAACACACTGCTAAAGCAACACTTGAGTGGTTTAAGGGGAAACATGTAAATGTGTTGGAATGGCCTAGTCAAAGCCCAGACCTCAATCCAATAGAAAATCTGTGGTCATTTGTAAAGATTGCTGTTCACAAGCACAAACCATCCAACTTGAAGGAGCTGGAGCAGTTTTGCAAGGAGGAATGGGCAAAAATCCCAGTGGTAAGATGTGGCAAGCTCATAGAGACTTATCCAAAGCAACTTGGAGCTGTGATAGCCACAAAAGGTGGCTCTACAAAGTATTGACTTTAGGGGGGGGGGGGGTGAAAAGTTATGCACATTGACTTTTTCTGTTATTTTGTCTTATTTGTTGCTTGCTTCACAATAAAAAAAAAATCTTCAAAGTTGTGGGCATGTTCTGTAAATTAAACAATGCAAATCCTCAAACAATCCATGTTAATTCCAGGTTGTAAGGCAACAAAACCAGCAAAATGCCAAGAGGGTGAATACTTTTGCAAGGCACTGTACATACAGCTAAGAACATACCAGAAAGGTCATTTTGTATTGGTAGTTTTGGAAAGAGGCTGGTAAACTGTGAAACCGGAGATTATAGTGTGTATCTGAGCCTCAGCAGAAGCCATGGGGTGGGAGGTGGTGTGAAGCTAATGGGACCAGAAATTTGGGTTGTGTCCCATTGCAATACAGACTCACTTGCTGCAGGGACCGATATGAATATACTTTGGCTGTTGTAGATGGAGATGGTCTGCATTTAAGATCTAGTTCACACATATTTTCCTACAGCCCATGAGAGGGCTGCATTTACCCACATAGGGATGCACAGGTGTTTCATGCATGCTCACTCTGGCACTCCCATTCATTTCAAATGGGATGCAGCAACTGAGTCAGGGAAGGCTTGCCTATAGCACAGACAATGGGCCAGATTCACGTAGCTCCGCGCATCTTTGTGCCGGCGTAGCGCATCTCACATTGAGAGGCAAGCTGAGTATTCACAAAGCACTTGCTCCCATATGTGCGCCGGCGTAACGTAAATGGGCCGGCGTAAGCCCGCGTAATTCAAAGTAGACTGGTAGTGGGCGTGTTATATTATAATGAATCGTGACCCCATGTAAATGAAACGCCATACGAACGGCGCATGCGCGCGCATGTTCAGAATCACGTCGAATTTACGCCCTAAGATACGACGGCTCAATGGCAACGACGTGAACGTAACCTACGCCCAGCCCCATTCACGTACGACTTACGTAAACAACGTAAAATCCGACGGCTGTTCCGACGTCCATACCCTAACATGACTTACACCTGCTTTATGAGTCGTAACGTTACGCCGGACGTACGCCTTACGTAAACGGCGTAGCTTACTGCGACGGGCGCAAGTACGTTCGTGAATTGGCGTATCTAGCTCATTTACATATTCGACGCGTAAATCAACGGAAGTGGCCCTAGCGCCCAGCGTAAATATGCACCCACGATACAACGGCGTAGGAGACTTACGTCGGTCGTATCTTGGCAAAATTCAGGCGTATCTTGTTCACTGAATACGGCACATAGATACGACGGCGACTGGCCCAATGTTTCAAGGTGCAGCACTGGCTCATTGCTGTTTGCTCTACAGCATTCTGTGTTCTCCATTGACTGTTCCTGTGCCTGACTTCTGATCCTGACCAGGCTTGCCTCTGACCACACTTGTATGCTTCTTGCTCTGACCTCAGCTTGTCTTTGGAATCTGCTTTACCATTACTGACCTTGGCAGGTGATCTAACTACTCTTCTGTCTGCTATTTATGCCTGATCTGACTGTCTGTTACTGACCTGGGGTGCTTGACCCTGCATCCTGTTCATCCAAACAATGAAATTATTGCGAGCTACCATATGATGCCTATTAATTAATCAAGTCACGTCCAACGTGATGAAAAGTGCTAAAGTGCAAAAATATATTGCAATGTGTATATTTGTAAACAAAGTCCTTAATAAAAAGTGCTTCAAAAATATATTGCAATGTGTATAGTTGTAAACAAAATCCTGAGAGCCGGTTCACATTGGGGCGACTTGGGATCCGACTTGAAGTCGCCTCAAGTCGTCCCAAGTCGCGCTGTCGAGAAAAACAATGCAAGTGAATGGGAGCGGTGTTATTACACTTCAAAAGAAGTTCCTGTACTACTTCAATCTGACTTGTAGGCGATTTGTACCTATTGATTTCAATGGAAGTCGCCTCCAAGTCTGATCCAAGTCTGATCACTGTCTTAACTGAAGCGACTTTCCAGGAAGATAACATACATTTCTCAGGCAAACCTCTCCCTCCCCCTCCCTCCCCCTCCCTCCTCTAGAGCTGATTGTTGTTTGATTGGCCACTGGAAAGTCTCCTGTCCTGGAGACGACTTCAAGTCATGTTGTAAATCGCCCCAGATCGCCCTGTGGTTCATGCTCAAGTGGTGTCGGAGTCGCCTCTGAAAGTCGCGCTGGAAGTCGTGTCGCCCTAGTGTGAACCGACTCTTATAAAAAGTGCTTGAAAGTCCTTATAAAAAGTGCACTAAAGTGCTGCGTACGATTTTCTTCATGCGATACTATGCGTTAATGTACATATAAAGTCCATTTCAATTCCATCAAATCCATAAATTCAGGTGATAAAAATAAAACTTGCATATGTGTCCACTCTGGTGCTCCCCCTTCAGTTATGCGCTCACCTTAGAGCACAGATGTCAAACACAAGACCCGCGGGCCAAATCCGGCCCTCCAGACCAATTCATGTGGCCCTTGCACCTCTCCTGCAACTGCAGGAGAGCTCCAGCCCTCCTCTGGTCCTACTCCAGGCCCTTACTTTCTGCTTTCAAACAATGCATCCAGCTTCTTTGCAGCAGCAGCATAAGGAAAGGGGGGTACACTGATGTAAGAGAAAGTTGAGGACTCAACTTCTGATGGTGGGGTGGCTCTTGACATCTAATGTAAAGGGGAGGCGCTGGACATCTAATCCATTAGATACAACCGGCCCTTTTGAGAGCAATCATAATGCTAATGCGGCCCACTAAATTGAGTTTGACACCCCTGCCTTAGAGCATGCGATCTTGAGGCTAAGCTTGGTCAAAAAACGCTTCTGAACCCCCTCTGGGTTCAATGTGTATGCTGGGATCCATTTTCTTCATTGCAACCTTTTCCTTTTTTAGGTTAAATATATGAATATTTTTTGTCTCCATCTACAAGCAGTTTGAGGTCTCACTGAAATTGGTCTGGAACTGCGTCACCTTGCACTTTCTAACAAGTGCTTTTATCACATTTATTTTCCAATTGTTTCACCTAATAAAAGCAATTTTGCGCAGAACTTGGTAAGCTCTCTATTGCATCATTACTCCCAGATCTGAAAAATATGTTTCTATGCCCTTTATATTTCATATTTTGATTGTATTCCAACATTTATTCGGTTCAAATTGCATATTGTTTATGCCAACATGTAACATTATTATATCTTAATGTTTCAACATGAACATTCATTTCCTTTTTCTTGTTTGCCCTCAGCATATTAGACGCCATGATAATCTCCTGAAGAAGCTCCTCCAAGCGAAACATGTAGAACGTAAATTGGTTTTCTCTGAACAAATGCTGTATAAAGGAAGCAATTGATATATGAATTGTATCGATCTCATGTTTTTTAATCTATCTTTTGTAATAAATTTGTTTTCTATATTTCTAAATTTATTTTGGTCAATCAGTTATTCTAGTTGTTACTCTACTGACACCTTCAAAGTCCAGGGGCCTTGTTAGCTGACTGATTTGTTCAACTTTTCTAATACTGTATTTTGTCCCCACCATGCTTTGCTTTAACCGATAATACTTCACCTGCCAGTGTGGTTCTGACCCAGGACTGTTTGGATAGTCCCTCTCCTGCACCTGGTTGGGGACGAGCAGCGCTGGGACAAGGTCATTTGGTGCCCAGGGCGAAGATGGCAAACTGCACCCCCCCTTCCACCCTTCCTGTTTTTAAGAAAGAATCAATGTCGTTTCAAAACAAGAATATACTTAAAGCGGAGGTTCACCCTAAAAAAAATATTCTGGGCCAGATTCTTGTAGAATCGGCGTTGGCGTAGTGTAAGGCATTTACACTACGCCACCGCAACTTACTGGAGCAAGTGCCGTATTCTCCAAGCACTTGCTCCGTAATTTGCGGCGGCGTAGTGTAAATGGCCCGGCGTATGGCCGCGTAATTCAAAGGGGGCGGCTTGTATTCAAATTAAGCGCGCCCCCGTGCCGATTGAACTGCGCATGCGCCGGGTTGAAAAATAGCCCAGTGCGCATGCTCCAGCTCACGACGGAAAACGTCAATGACGCCGACGTGAGCGTCGTTGACGTAAAGTCGTATTCAAGAACGACTTAGGAAAACGACGTAACCGACGGAAAAAGCCGTCACGGACCCGACGCCATACTTAACATGGCATACGGCGGACTGGCGTAAGGTTACCCCTCATATAGCAGGGGTAACCTTACGCTTACGAAAACGTCGTACGCGACGCAAATTCGTTCGGGAATCGGCGTATCAGGCTCATTAGCATAGTCAAATGAGACCTGAACGTAAACGCCACCTAGCGGTCAGCGTTGTATTGCATTTAGGATCCGACGGTGTAAGTGACTTACACCAGTCGGATCCTAGCCTAATTCCGGCGTATCTTGTTTTGTAAATACAAAACTATGATACGCCGGCGGGAATTTCGAATTACGCCGGTGTATCAGTAGATACACCGGCGTAACTCTTTTGAGAATCTGGCCCTCTAACATTACATTGAGCTGACTTCTGACAACTACAATGTCATAACTCTCAAATATTAAATGATTTTACTGACTTATGTACATTTCCTTTTTATAACTAAGAGTAAAACTAAATAAATAATTAGATGGTAGACTTTGCTTTCCTTTAAAGACTATAGCCGTATTAGCAGCTAAAATATTTCTACAACTTTGAAACTTTTCTGTACTGACTCTGAAACGCACAGTAACATGTAACGTGTTCATTTTTATCTTGCTTAAACAACTGTCCCTAATCTTTACTCATGGACCTCAGTGCCTATGGAGGAGGGAACTGCGATCAGGAGGGTGGAGGGAACTAAGGGTGGGGAGAGGATGCCCCTGTCTCAAGTTTGTGGTTTTACATCCTAATACAACCAGCAATAGCTGATATAGAACTATGCGCAAGCAACACTTGTACTGATATGTCCCTAACTTTGTCATGATGGGTACAGAAAGGTAAGGAGAGAATCGACCAATGGAGGGGAAAGCTATGGATACTGAACTATAAATTTGACATATCTGGATGGACGGAAAGAAAAACGAATACACGGTACAAAAAGGCAAGAAGAAAATAATAAGAAGAATGTAATAGTAAAATACAAAAGGGGATCAAGACACAGAAGAATGAAAGGCTGATACAAAGTCAAAAAAGGTCAATTATTTTAAGAAAACAAGAGGAGATGCAGACAATGAACGTTGCATTTTACATTAACAAGGTAACAATTATACATGGCAATTCTACAAAGGAAACCCATTACAGTTTGTAAGCAGTTTTTACCCAAGACAGCGGATCATCCTGTACCTCCAGCTACAAAGACGGATACCTTCAGTGTGAATACGTCTGGATTCCATCAAATTGGAATTGACCATTGCAGCACCTAGGTAAGATAATTCTATGAAACAACTTTAAAGCTGGCTGTATCCATGAGATGGGAGTTTGATATTCTGACCACTGAGCCATCGTCTTAATGACATGGAACCTCCATGTGTTCACGTTTATATAGATGGAGGAGGGAGTTTGGATAGAACTACACTTATGCCGCGTACACACGATCGGAATTTCCGATGAAAAAAGTCAGATGGACCTTTTTCATTGAAAATTCTGGTCGCGTGTGCGCTCCATCTGACTTTTTTTCCGTCAGTGTTTAGAACATGTTTTATTTTTTTCTGATGAAAAAAAAAACAATAGGAAATTCCTATCGTCTGTGTGCAACTTCGACGGAGAAAAAACCCACGCATGCTCAGAATCAAGTCGACGCATGCTCGGAAGCATTGAACTTAATTTTTCTCGGCTCGTCGTAGTGTTTTACGTCACCGCGTTTTGGACGGTCGGAATTTCATCGGATTTTAGGCCATCGGAAATTCCAATGGTGTGTATGGGGTATAACACCTGTGGATTGCCTTTCCTGGCGGCTGTATGAACACTGCCTGTGTGTGCCTCTACTACTTCCTCAATTGGAAGTGTCTTCTAGTACCCATAGATATGATCTTATCACTATCTGGCTAAAATCAGCCAGATCTTGTGAGGATTATCTCTTGTCTGTGGGCAATATAAATTATGCAGACTAGTGTGGCAAATTGCTTAATTTAGGCTAACTGGAAATCCAAGCTTAAAGTGTATCTAAACCCAAAAACAAAAATGTATTATATTGCAGCTTACCAAGCCTTATATGTGGTGCTTACGTAAATTTTTATTTATTTATTTTTTGCTTTTTTTCCTTTATTTTTACTTGGTGTTCTGGCCAGTAACACCATGTCTTAAGCCTGGTACACACGGGGCGAATGTTGGGCGGCATCGGGCGGTTCAATAGAAACTGGCCAACATTCGGCCTGTGTGTATGGCAGCTAGCTGGCTTCTGTCGAAGGGTAATGACCGAATAAGGTCTGCCAATCAGCTCCTGATCAGTGCTCTCGTCGCTCTCAATGGCTGAGACTGCTGCCTAGAGTGTTATGGCAGGGGGGCTGTCCCCCTGTCAGAACACAATAGAACTGCAGGGGAGATTGATGTACCAACATCAGATTGTTAGTATAGCAGCTCCGACCTGAGCTGTTTTTTTTTTTCATTCAATCCAGCTAGTGGTGTGTGCGACGCTTTAGACTAAGTTCACACTGGTGTGATGCAGGAACCACAGCGATTCCTGTGCAGGTTCCTGCATCACATCTGAATCGCAGGCACTCTGCAAACCACTGTGGGTGTCAATATTTAAGGTTAGTGACACCCCCAAATCGGTTCACAGAACGCAGTGCAAACTGTAAAATTGTATGGAATCAGATCACATGTGTCTGAACACCCATGCGATACGATTCCAGTGCGTACAAAAAAAAGGGTCCTGCCCCATTTTGGTGCAAATGCGGTTTCAACCATACAAATTGTATGTCTGAATTCGTATCGCACAGACATTACATGTGATGTGCACAGCAATGCGGTGCAAATCACATGCAAAGTCTCGCTTTGCATAAGTGTGAGCCCAGCCTTAGGGTGTCTCCACTCTGGCTGGAGGGGCAATGGAGACATCCTTGGATAACTACATTGTCTGGAGAAGGTGGTGTTAAATGGACTAGTAGATTTAGATGGACTTTATATAAGTGAATAACAAATTAAAGCCTAGCTCCAGCAACATTTTTGGGCAGTTACAGAAACCATTTTTTTTTTTTAAATAAAGGTTTTTAATAAAGGTTTTACATAAATAAATACAATTTGATCATTGTAAGCATCCCTGTAAGTGGTAAATGGTTTGTCTCAGTCCTCTAACTGCTAATTTATTTGGACAGCTTGGTCTGTAAAAAAGAAAGTTGAAAAAAACTGACCTACTGGATGGATCACCCAAAAAAGACAACAAATTCAGCAATCACATGTATAGTGGTTCTAAAGGCATTCTCCCCCTTATACTTACCAAATCCAGCAATGTACAATCGGCTCTCTCCCTTCTCATTGGCTCAGAGACAACAGCGGGAGTCATTAGCCCCTGCTGCTGCCAATTTCAGCCAGTGAGGAGGAAGCAGGATACTGAGATGAGCAGCGCTCTGTTTGTCTATGAACACAGAAAGCCGGCTCAGGAGCGAGCCTGCACAAATGCCCCTGAAACAAGTGGCTTGCTATGTTGGTCACTTAGCGGCCTCGTTAAAAGTACTATTTAACAGGTTAAAGCGGTTGTAAAGGATTTTTTTCCTTTAAAATAACAAACATGTTATACTTCCCTCCACTGTGCAGTTCGTTTTGCACAGAGTGGCCCAGATCCACATCTTCTGGGGTCCCTTGACGGCTGTCTCTGGTCCTCCCTGCAATTACTGACCACAGTCATGCGAGAGCTTGCATGGTAGTGAGTAATTGCAGGCGTGCTCCCGTGATACAGCGAGCGGCCATAGCCGCTCACTGTATCACTCGGCCCCGCCCCTCGGCGAGCCGTGTCACTGGATGTGACTGACAGCAGTGCCAGCCAATGGCTGCGCTGCTCTTAATCCATCCGCTCTAGCCAAACAGCGGACAGGCTGAGCGGCGAAGAGGATCTCGGGACCACGCGGGACTTTCGACGGGTCAGGTAAGTAAAACGGGGGATCGGGTGGGGGGGGGGCGGCAACACCAGATGTTTTTTCACCTTAATGCATAGATTGCATTAGGTGAAAATAAAATTTCATTTACAACTCCTTTAATGTTTGTGACCAGTCTCTTCCATTCCCATTGCTAAAAGTGTTACTAGGTGTACATCTGGTTCCTGGAGATGGTTCTTAATTGTAATGTGTAACAATAATTCTTTCATTTACTTAAATAACTTTTGTGACCTTCATATGAAAAAATAAATCTTTGGAATAAAGCACAGACAGGCATAATGCACACTAGTACTAGGAGTAAACCTGTGCTGTGTTTGAAACAAGTTGAATTCACTGCAAGTTTAGGAAGGCAGTATCATTTCTGTGCCCAGGGCAGCCATCAGAAATGTTGGGACCTGTAACGGAACCCCAAATGGGACAGGGGTTAACACCATTTAAGATATTCCATTCCGAACCCAAGACAGCTTATCGACACTCCACAATCCGGCGACCACGACCCATACGGATTTTCCCCAGAAACGAGACACACAGCTCTGTTCTCTGGTTCAAACGAATAGACAATCTTTATTGAGAAGGCAGGCTCTTATATACACACAAAAAGAATACTGCAGTAATCAAATGGACAATGACACACTCCACCCACAACATCATACAATGGTTCCTAACACGCCCCCCTCAATACACATTCCTTTAGTAGACATAATCTACATGAGCTAATTAACTACAGCTGACAAGTCAGACATCTGACCTTTAGACTGTGCTAACTCACAACACACATCTATCATCAATAGAACTTTCACACAATACAGTGTCAATTAGCATAACACAATGAAAGGTTCTTAGGAGCCATACTAAGGTTAATTTACATCACAGTAGCAGACGACATTAACCCCCTAACAGTCTATGTTCCCACATTGAATGAGTCACTCTTGTTGGGTTCAGAATGAACAAACAGTAATATTTCAAGATATCCTGGAATACATTGTGAATCATCATTACTGCCCCATCTCATGTAGTCCAAGATATCATTTCTCAGTCATCCTATGCCCCTAGTGGACATAGGATGACTTTAGACACAAGAGTCATCAGTGAAGCTGAAACAGGAGTACCCCACACCCTTCAAGAGCCTCTGGGTCCCACGGACCATTTTGTTACAGGGCCCCTTACACAGCTTTAGGTCTGGGTTCCCAGGGCCAGACCGTCAAACATTCCCCAGGGCCACCCACTGACCATCCCACCAAATGCGCCCATAATATACACGTATCTGGGTTATTTTCACCAAAGAAATGCAGTAGCATACATTTTGGCCTACATTTTGACAAGAAAGATTATTTATTTGCAAAATGTTATAAAAAAAACTAAGAAAAACAAGTTTTTTATTTCTACAAATATTTGGTCTTTATTGTTTTATTAGCAAGGAATAAAAACCCAGTGATGATTAAATACCAATAAAAGAAAGCTCTATTTGTGTGAAAACAATTATAACAATGTCATATGAGTACATGACCACGCAATTGTCATTTAAAGTGCAACAGCGCTAAAAGCTAAAAATTGGCCTGGGGGTGAAAGTGTCCTGTTTTGAAGTGGTTAAGTTAAAGGGAACATAACTATACACTCTTGTACATATGTATATACCATTCCATTGGGGAGGGAAGGGGGATGAAATGGCCATGTGAAGAAAGGAGTGGGTGGAATGAAATGGGTATGTAAAGGAAGGTAGGGTGAAAATTGTACCCCCCCCCCCCACACACACACACATTCCTGTACATGCCCACTTTATTGCAGTGGGCATGTAAAGGACAAGGGGTGGGGGGGTAACATGTTCACCCTAACTTTCTTTACATACCTATTTCATTCCCTCCACTCCTTCCTTCACATGCCCATTTCATTCCAAGCCAGCTAAGAGATGGCCTAATCCAGCAGGGACATCTCTATATAGTCAGCAAAGAGACATTCCCATATAATCCAGCAAAGAGACATTCCCATATAATCCAGCAAAGAGACAGCCCCATCTAGCAAAGAGATGACCCGATCCAGCAAAGAGATGTGCCCATTCAGCAAAGAGATAGTCTCAACCAGCAAAGAGATATCCCTATCCAGCAGAGACATCCCTATCCAGCAAATAGACCTCCCCATCCAGCAAAGAGATTTCCCCATATAGCAAAGAGACAGTCCTCATGCAGAAAAGAGACAGTCCCCATCAAGCAAAGAGATAGTCCCCATGCAGCAAAGAGACAGCTCACATGCAGCAAAGAGACAGCCCACATGCAGCAAAGAGACAGCCCCCATCCAACAAAGAGATGGCCCAAATAGATCAAAGAAACAGTCCCCATTTAGCATCCCCATGCAGAAAGGAGATGGCAAAATAGAGCAAAGAGAAAATCACAGGCAGGCTGGCAGCACAGGAGGACCACATCCACACATGTAGCCCCTCAGCATCCCCATAACCCCAGTCTGCAGGAATGTCTGCTCAGCATTGCAGGAACTATGCAGCAGGAAGTACCTTCATTTAATGGTCAGGCCGTTCATCCCCTAAAGCTCCTGCAGATCCTCTTTCATCTTCACTGCAAATGTGCCACCAACCAACTAAACTCTGAATTAGTCAGTGACTGATCGATGCTGTCCGTTCCCTGTGCACACACTACCCGCTCCGCTCTGTTCGGCTCTGTCTTCTGGCTTCAGTTTGAGTGTGCTGCATTTTTTCCCACTGGTCACGTGACAACCAATTCCCTACCCACCTGTCAACCAAGCAAAGAAAACAGCGGAGCGGCATGCTGCTAGTGCTGCCGGGTAACGGGCCCCTCCAGACGGCCGGGCCCCGTACATGTGTATGGGCTGTCCCCCCTGATGGCGGCCCTGTCTGTGCCCCAACTTCTGGTGAGGAAAGTGTTAAACAGCAACCACAGAGGCAACAGAATATATTATTTATTTATTACAGGTACTTAAAAAAGTATTCATACCCCTTGAAAATCTCCACATTTTGTCATGTTACAACCAAAAACGTAAATGTATTTTATTGGGATTTTATGTGATAGATCAACACAAAGTGGCACATAATTGTGAATTGGAAGGAAAATTATAAATGGTTTTCAATTTTTTTTGTGAAAAGTGTGACATGCAATAAGTTGCTAAATGTTGTACTTTCATTAAAGCGGAGGTTTACCCTCAAACTTAACTTTATAGCAATCATGTCTGCAGCCTTATAACATGCCTCTAGCGTTGTCTTTTTTTTTCCTATCTGAACCCTTACCTGTCTTCAGCCTCACTTCTGGGTCTTCTTCACTGCGGGGAGTGGGCGTGTCGCTCCTTTTCCCCGACGAGGCGTAATTGGAAGCTGTGCGCAAGGTCTCCTGGGAGTGACGTTTCACCACTCACAGGAGACCATCCGAAATAGCTAGGCGTGTATTCTCGTGCTAGCTCGAGTGTCACGTGACGCGGGAAGAGGGTCACATGACTCGCAAAGCACGTCATGTGACTAGGAATCCAGGAAGTGTTTGCTTGTGGGATTCAAAATGCCCACAAGCAAGATGGAACAGCACAGGACTATTTTTTATAAGTTCTTCTTTTAGACGAAAACGGAGCGGACAGACGTACGTACGAGCGGCTAGCAGGTGAGTAGTACCTAGCTAGCTAGATTACCATGCTTAGCACATTTAAAAAAAAAAAGCAAAACCCGCCGAACCTCCACTTTAAATGTAACTATAGTGCTACACTAATGCCACGTACACACGATTGGTTTGTCTGATGAAAACGGTCTGATGGACGGTTTTCATCAGACTAACCGATCGTGTGTGGGCCCCATTGTTTTTTTAAACATCGGTTAAAAAACTAGGAACTTGTTTTAAAATTATCTGATGGTTAACTAACCGATAGAAAAAAACGATCGTCTGTAGGCACGTCCATCGGTTAAAAATCCAGGGAGCGCTCGTTCTGGTAAAACTAGCGTTCGTTATGGAGATAGCACATTCATCACGCTGAAACAGACAGAAAAGCGCAAATCTTCTTTTACTAACACAAAATCAGCTAAAGCAGCCCCAAGGGTGGCGCCATTGGATTTGAACTTCCCCTTTATAGTGCCGTTGTACGTGGTTTACGTGACCGCGTTCTGACACGATTGTTTTTAACCGATGGTGTGTAGGCACGACTGATCATCAGTCAGCTTCATCAGGTTAACTGATGAAAAAATCCATCAGTCCGTTTTCATCGGATGGACCGATCGTGTGTACAGGGCATTAGAGTCTCCTCTTCTTTTTTATACTCAGTTGTGACATGACGCTACTCTTATATCAAGACATCGCTTGTATATCAAGGCAAAATGTATTAAAAATTTTGCTTGTCTTGCAAAATGCTCTCAAACCAAGTTACTCTCAAACCAAGGTTTTACTGTATAGCAATGATTTTTTTTTAAATGTATTATACGTTGATAAAATGTATAATAACACTAATGCCGCGTACACGCGATCGGTTCGTCTGATGATGGACCGTTTTCATCAGACGAACCGATCGTGTGTGGGCCCCATCAGTTTTTTATCCATCGGTGAAAAAACTAGGAACTTGTTTTAAAATTATCTGAAAAAAAACGATCGTCTGTGGGCACGTCCATCGGTTAAAAATCCACGCATGCTCAGAAACAAGTCGACGCATGCTTGGAAGCATTGAACTTAATTTTTCTCAGCACGTTGTTGTGTTTTACGTCACCGCATTCTGACACAATCGTTTTTTTAACTGATGGTGTGTAGGCAAGACTGATGAAAGTCAGCTTCATCGGATATCTGATGAAAAAATCCATCAGACCGTTCTCATCGGATGAACCGATCATGTGTACAGGCATAGGCGTGCGCACAGGGTGTGCCAGATGTGCCCAGGCACACCCTAATCACCCTGTGCAGCACAGCTTCCCCCTACTGCCCTGGCTCCCCCCTGCCCCCTGCAGTGCTGCCAGCTTCCCTCCTCTACTCTCCCATCGGCTGTTGCTGTGGGGATGTTTACGGATGAGTGGGGAAATACGTAATTTACTGTTCCCTTCACTTTCCGAATGAACATCGTGAGTGATCAGTAGTGTGTGTTTGAGCTTGGGGATGCACACCCTAATGCAATAGGCTGCGCACACCTATGTGTACAGGGCATAAGTGGGTTTATTACAAATATACAAAAAAAATGCTAAGAAGACTTGCTGTATATTTTCTATTGGTATCCTAGTGCACACACACACACACACAACCACACAGAGCTATAATTTCCTTTTCTTAAGACAGTGTACAAATACATTATCATTAGCCAAGTCCTCTGTGTCACAATGTTCTGAGCCAGTTATGCAATAACTGAAAAACCTGCATTGCCACTACTGGGCACATCTGTTTAGGCTTTTGTGCGCAGTTAATAAATGAAACAGCGTTGTGCGGTAACTCATAGAAGCCAATAAGAAATCCAATTTTAACATTATAAAATAACTTGACTGCTAAGAACTGATTTCTTAGTAGTTTAGATGTTACTGAATACATTAGTCTTTGCACTTAAAGTGTTACTAAACCCAGGAGCCTGCATTCATTATATCTGGTCTCCCACAGTACACAGAAAATAGAAATGCAATTATTTTTGTAAATATAAAAGGCTAAATACCTTTTCTCATCAACACTATATAGCAGTCTTGTGACTTGTATCACTGTCTGATTAAAGCTTGTGGGAGGAGTTTTCATTCTACTCTGCCTGTCCTATGAGGCTGTAGGACCCCGACCCTCTGTCCGGACAGTGCTGATTGGCCCTTTGCTGATCACGTGCACTCTCTAGCAATTCACACCAAACTGAGCATGTGCAGAGTGAATCCAAAGGCTCTGTTCTATCAGGAAATTGATTGGGGACATTGGAAGAAGGGAAGGATCAGAGAAGACAGGATCAGGCAGCCTTTTTACCCAATGCAAAGGATTAACCACTAAGGTTCCACAGTGAGTATAACAAGCATGCTTTACTGCATATACAGACTGATTTTACTGTTGTGGGTATAGTAACACTTTAAATATCAAACAACACCAAATGTCCCAATATAAGATACCAGTTCCAGGTGAAACTGGGTATGAATTTCATTGCATAGTTGCATTGATTCACCTTGGACCAATATAAGTATGCTCATTTCATAATTGAACAATTCCTGTGAAAGTTGCAAATCACTGTAGTAGTAGCCGCCACTACATTGATAGTAGCAGTCTTCTGGGTTCAGTGCCGAGCAGCTGGCCTTCTGCATAATAACCACAAGGGATTGCTCACCTACCTATGCCATCATGCACAGAATGCCTATTTGTCTTTTTTCAATTAATACAAGGTATTCTCTGATTGGACAAGGTGAAAATGATCTCCACCTTGTCCAATTAGAGATTAGTAATAGCAACTACTAAAAATTGCAGTTTTCACAGGAATCACGCAGGTATGTGATATGTATACATGTAACCAGGGCTTTTTTTCTGGGGGAACTTGGGGGAACTCAGTTCCACCACCTTTGGCTCAGACCCTTTGGTGCCTGCTCACCACAATCACTTCTAAACACATAAGTCTGGTTTCTGTGTTTACAAGTGACAGCTTTGTAACCCCCTGAACTCTGCACTCTGTATGTAATGCAATCCTGGTATTTAATGCCCCTTTAAGACCCTTCTACTGTTTGTAAAATCTGAACGGGGTCGTGGTTGAGTTCCTGCACCTATTTTCTGAGAAAAAAAGCTCTGCATGTAACTATGCAAAAGATTTAAAGCTTTAAAGCATATCTAAACCTCTTAAAAATTATCATGTATTGCAATTTACCAGTCATTGGATGTGGGGCTGCATTCATTTTCTTTAAAGAGGAGCTCTTTAAAGCCCTTCTCCCCCTTCTTGGGTGAAAGAAACAAAATGCCCTTGAACACTCCTGGGATGTATGACATACTTTTAGCCCAATCCAGAAACCAGGAAGAAACTGAAGAAAATTAACATATTATACCTACCAATCTATATAATAATGCTAGCAGCATAAATACAGTTAAAAGAGAAGTATAGCCAATGCTATTCTGGCTGCACTTCTCCTATGGATCACAGGAGTGCAGAACAAACTGTTTTCAGCCGACAGCAGGCTAGCCCACTGTCAGCTAACGTCACAGACCAAGTCCAGGTTCTGAAACAATCCCAACTATATGGTCTGGATCCACCCAGAAGCCAGCCTCTTAGCGAACTGCTGAGAGCCTGAGCCATCTACTCTCACCCCCTCCACAGCTCGGAGCTCCAGTGAGCACTGGAGGGGCAGGGCAGAGAGCCAGTGATTGACAAGCTGAAAACTGAGAGCTGAGCAATCAATGGTGTTTGATCGCTCAAGTTCACGGTTTTAGAGGTGGCAGCGGACAGCTACAGCTGGGAACGGTGCTGCAGCCATCTACGTAAGTATGATTGTTTATTATTTTCTAATCCCTAACTTCTCTTTTAATATTAATTGAGAGAGCTTAGTTCCACTATAATCTCACCTGGTGATCCTGCCAGTAAATGTTCCTGTCCTAAGGTGACAACTTCAACTCCCCATACTATATATATGAAGTGTAGTATTGTTACACCCCTCTCTCCTTATCTCCATAATATAGGGGGTGGTCTGTAGTCCAAGGAAAGAACTGGACAGGTCTAATATTACTGCTGGAGATTTTACAGCAGTGCGGGAAGAGTGTACAGTAGGTTGCAAGCTCCCTTGGTTTCTGGAAGGAACACATCTATGTTAAATTTAAATTTATATTTATTCAAAAAAAGGACGCCAATTTTGTTTGGGAGCCACGTTGCACGACCGCGCAATTGTCAGTTAAAGCAACGCAGCACCGAATCGCAAAAACTGGCCAGGTCCTTTACCTGCGTAATGGTCTGGGTCCTTAAGTGGTTAAAAGAAAAATTGAAGGATGAGGTAAGATGAGGACTGCACTAAGGTAAAGGAAGCTATTTAGGAAAAAAAATAGGGATGTACCGATACTAGTATCGGTATCGGGACAGATACCGAGCATTTCCCCGAGTACTTGTACTCGGGGAAATGCTCCCGATGCTTCACCTGATACCTGGGCAGGCAGGGGAATTGCAAGTCTTCTCTCCCCCGTGCTTAGTGTTGTCTTCCCCCCTGTGCTGTTGTCTTCCCCCCCGTGCTGTTTTTCCCCTGTCCGTGCTGCTCTCTTACCTCCCCCTGTCCATTCGTGAAGTTCTCTCTCCTCCCCCCTGTCCGTCCGTGCCGTTCTCTCTCCTCCCCTTCCCCCGTCCGTCCTCTCTCCTCCCCCCCCCCCCGTCCGTCCGTGCAGTTCTCTCTCCCCCCGTCCGTGCAGTTCTCTCTCCACCCCCCCCCCCCCCATCTGTCCGTCCGTGCAGTTCTCTCTCTCCCCCCCGTCCGTGCCGCTCTCCTCCCCCGTCTGTGCCGCTCTCCCCCCCTCAGTCTGTCAGAGTCGATGATCACCGACTCTGTCCATTCATATAACTGAGCATCGTGTTTACGATGCTTCAGTTTATGAATGCAGAGAAGCTTCTCTCCATTCATTTCAGCTGAGGCTGCTGAGAAAGGGACTGGGGAATCTGTGTCCTTAGTCCCTTTCTCTGTCTTAAAGGGGAGATGTTAGAGGTCTGTTAAGACCCCTGAAATCAGGGCTGATTAAAAAAAAAATTGCAATAAATAAAAAAAATAAAAAACACTGACAATCCACCCCCCCCCCCTAAAAAAATAAAAATCACTGTAAAAAAAAAAATAGTAAAAAGAATTAAAAATACTGCCACTGTCACATGATATTAAAAAAAAGTATCGGTACTTGTACTCGGTCTCAAAGAAGTGGTATCGGGACAACCCTAAAAAAAATGTTTTACCTTTACAACCCCTTTAACTTCAAATAGTTTGTTTGGACCAAGATGGTCCAAACAAACTATTTCCTTCACTTTTACATGCACCCACTGTACAAACTGTTGCATCAGCAGCATAGAGTATACAGAGGTGTGTTCCAGCCGTGGCACGGTAACTTTCCACTTTGTTCCTGGAACAAAATTGAGTCAGGCTCATTACTGCTCATAATGGGTATATATCAATGAGCGCAGAAGCCCTCCTGGTTACACACAATTTACAGCCGGACTTGTTCACACACGGAAATCCTATCAGAATAGCTTGCATACAGATGGTCACCAATACCAGGGATAGGGAAATAAACAAAGGACATATAGTGCTCACTGCTAATAAACAAAGGACATATAGTGCTCGCTGCTAAGAAGCATTTAATAAAGATAAAATAAATACACTTACAAAACAGGCACTTCCACTAAGTGCCAGCATGCAAGCGCTTGTACATAAAATAACAAGGAGATTGCCATGCAATTCTGATAGTTCGTGGATATATACCAATTATGGGAAAGTCTACATGAACCTTTGTTAATTCAGGGGTTCTGCTGTTGAGGTGAGAGGCTAAAGCCTCATACACACGATCAGATTTTCGGATGGCCGTTCATCCGTTTTTTGTTGCATGCTAGTCTCATGTCAGAAGTGAAGAGGTTCTCACCATACGACAGAACACAACTTCAGAAGTGACGTAATGTGTTGACTAGTTTTGTATTTATTCTTTCGTTTCTGAGCATGTGTAGTCTTGCTCTTATGATTTTTTTTTGTACAAAAACCATACTAATTAAAACGAAAATTTGGACTTTGACTTTATTTTATCACATCCAGCTTTTGTCGGATGAAAAAACGGAAAGCACCATCTTATCGTGTGTACAGGCCTTAAGAGTGTCAATAGTGGAGGTTACACATTTTGGCACAGAGTTCATTCTCTTAACCCCCTGCGCGAGGTCACGTAGATCTACGTCACCTCGCGAATCAGCCACTAGGGTGCGTGCGCCCCCCCTCTCGACCCTGATCCCGGCGCGCGTGCCCGCCGGGCACTCGCGATCGCTCGTTACAGAGCGAGAACCGGGAGCTGTGTGTGTAAACACACAGCTCCCGGTCCTGTCAGAGGGGGAAATGACCTATCGTCTGTTCATACAATGTATGAACAGCGATTTGTCATTTCCCCATGTCAGTCCCACCCCCCCTTCAGTTAAAACACACCCAGGGAACATGATTAACCCCTTCTTCGCCCCCTAGTGTTAACCCCTTCACCGCCAGAGGCATTTTTATAGTAATCAGTTTTTGTATTTAAAGTTGAATCAAACTTAGAATTCATTGGTTGCATGTGTCTCATTTGCTTTCTAATGATGGGTGTGAGGGCCAGGATGACCTATACCGCACTGTGGCAAATGCTCCCTTCTATCGTTTCAGTTTATACTTTTAGATACTATTTATTTCAGTAAATTCTGTGATTTTTTTTTATCCTTTACAGGGATAAGAACATTTTGTAGTGTGAAAAAGTGAGGACAAACAGTTATTACTTGTAATTACTTGTAATGCCGTGTACACAGTCCCGATCCTGACCTCCCTGGGGCCGTAAGCAAAATGACATGTCACATTAAATTTGATGAGAAGCGGGGGGTGCTGACTTCCTACCTCTCTCTTCTCCAATGCAGCCAGCGAGTTGAGAAGCAGGGTGAGGGGTCGAAAATGACTTCTCACCAGGCGGAGCCTCTAGTAATTTGGGGGCCCCTCCGCAGCTTTGCGGGGCCTTAAGTGCCTTGCATAGTGAGCCTATAGGGCGGATGGGCCCTGTGTGTACACACGATCGTAATTTCCGACAAGAAAAGTTCGATGTGAGCTTTTGGTCAGAAATTCCGACCGGGTGAAGGCCTCATCTGACTTTTTCTGTTGGAATTTCTGAATTTGAGAGCTGGTTTAAAAAATTTCAGACGGGAAAAGTTATTACCGGAAATTCCAATCGTCTGTATGCAATTCCGATGCACAAAAAAACACGCATGCTGGGAATCAATTTGACGCATGCTCGGAATCATTGAACTTAATTTTTCTCGGCTCGTTGTAGTGTTGTATGTCACTGCGTTCTTGACGGTCGGAATTTTTGTGTGACCGTGTGTATGCAAAACAAGCTTGAGCCCAAATTCCGTCTGAAAAAAATCCACGGTTTTCTTGTCGGAATTTCCAATCGTGTGTACGCTGTATAAGAGCTAATATTCCCACATGCAGAAAATGTGGTAAACTGACAATTCAGGAGCACATGGAATTGACAATACATAAAGCAAAGTGATAACCGGTGAGTCTGTACAGACCACCGGATCGATCCGCTGAAGCCGATTCCAGCGGATAGATTTCTTAGCATGCTAAGAAATTTTTATCTGCTGGAAATCGGTCGGGCCGAAAAAAATCCGCGGAAAAAGATCCGCTGGGATGTACACACCAGCGGATCTATCCGCTGGAACTGATCCGCAGATCAATTCCAGCGGATAGATCCTCTCGTGTGTACGGGGCCTAACACTTCCTTGCTGGTGACTCGACTAAGTCTGACCGGCAGTGAAACAGACACTGACAAACAAGCACTGGCAAGGAGCACAGGATAACACAAGGTAAAACTAGGCAAGGATGGACAGGAGGTGATGAACGAACACTGAGGGCTAATAGAGAAAGTTGGAAAACAGCCAATATTCTGAAGCAACAGAAACCACAGGGTAAATGTAAGGGTAAGGACGGGAGGGGTTAAACAGATAAGAGCATATACCAGACTGAGAACATGATAAAGACCAAAACCAAATGTTACATTGGGCATGGGTATGAGATAGGAAATAGCAAGCAGGGCATGAACTCAGGACACCGGTATAAAAGGGTAGGAGCTATGAGCATGTAAAGAGCTGGTCAAGGGTCAGATGAGAATTTTGTAGAACAAGGAAAATGGACACACATTTAACCAGTTAGCAGAAGTGTAGAAACTCTGGAAATGTAGGAATATTGCTGCAAATCACTAAGGCCCCGTACACACGGTCGGACAAAACTGATGAGAATGGACCGAAGTTCAGTTTCATCGGTCCAAACCGACTGTGTGTATAGCCCATCGGTCTGTTTTCCTTCGGTCCAAAATTTTAAAACATGCTTCAAAACCGAACCGATGGAGCGTTGCCCGATCGGTCCAAACCAATGGTTAGTACAGAAAAGCATCAGTTCAAAACCCGCGCATGCTCAGAATCAAGTCGACGCATGCTTGGAAGCATTGAACTTCGTTTTATTCAGCACGTCGTGTGTTTGACGTCACCGCGTTCTGACCTGATTGGTTTTTGGAACAATGGTGTGTACGCACATCAGACCATCAGGCCACTTCAGCGGTGAACCGATGAAAACGGTCTGTCGGACCATTCTCATCGGTTTTGTCCGACTGTGTGTACGAGGCAGTGCCGAATCGCAAGAAATGCTTTGGTCATTGAGCAGCCAATTCTTCTGGGGCTGAAGTGGTTAAAAATGTTTTTAGCCCTACCTACAATAAAGAGAGCAAAAAAAGTTGTAACCACCCCAACCTATACCTGGCCTTTGCAACAATGTACACATGGAAGGGCAATGCACAACACAGACAAGCAAAAGATTTCCCAGCACACTTATCAGCCAGCCTGCAAAACAACCAAATTAACCCTGTCTAATAGTCAGAGGCGTTCCTAGGGGGGTGAGGGGGGTGCGGTCCGCCCCGGGTGACACCCGCTAGAGGGGTGACACCATCCCGATTAAAAAAAAAAATATGTATTTTTTATTTTTTAGCTGACATGTGGGGGGGGCGGCTCCCCCCCCCGCGACTGCAGCGATGAGCGCCGCGGAATCGGAGCGCTGAGCGCCACAAGAGGAGGGGGGTTGCGGGGTGACACCGCAGCACCATCCATCCCCTCCTCTCACAGCCACGAGCTGTTAGCGGTGGTCGGCAGTCGGCACACAGGCACAGCCCCCTCCTCTCTGTTTGTGTGTACAGAGGGGGAGGGGCCGAGGGGACCTTCTGTCCATGTGCCGTGGCGCTTCCTGCGATGATCTGAGGTACTGAATGGGGAGGGGGGGTGTTTGCACCTGGGGGGATTTCACTGAAGGGGTGGGCGGGATGTACAAAGGGGGTGTTTGCACTGAGGGGGTTTTCACTAAGGGGGGTTTGCACTGAGGGGGGGTTTGTACTAAGGGGGGGGTGTTTGCACTGGGGGGCTGCACCGAGGGGGTTTGCACTGAGGGGGGGTTGTACTGAGGGGGGATTTGCACTGAGGGGGGGTTGCACTGAGGGGGGGTGTCTGCACTGAGGGGGTGTCTGCACTGAAGGGGGGTCTTTGTAACATGCAGGGGTCCAGAGGTGCAGGTGGCTGTGTAATGTAAAAGGGGTGCAGTGATGCAGGGTGCTGTGTAATGTAAAGGGGTGCAGAGGACTGTGTAGTGTAAAAGGGTCCAGAGGTGCAGGGGGCTATGTGATGTAAAGGGGTGCAGAGGTGCAGGCGGCTGTGTAATGTAAAAGGGGTGCAGTGATGCAGGGTGCTGTGCAATGTAAAAGGGTCCAGAGATGCAGGGTGCTATGAGATGTAAAGGGGTCCAGTGATGCAGGGTGCTGTGTAATGTAAAGTGGTCCAGTGATGCAGAGTGCTGTGTAATGTAAAGGGGTCCAGAGGTGCAGGGTGCTGTGTAATGTAAAGGGGTCCAGAGGTGCAGGGGGCTATGTGATGTAAAGGGGCCCAGTGGTGCAGGGGCTGTGTAATGTAAAGAGGTGCAGGGTGTTGTGTAATGTAAAGGGGCCCAGATGTGCAGGGTGCTGTGTAATGTAAAAGGTCCAGAGGTGAAGGGGGCTGTGAGATGTAAAGGGGTCCAGTGATGCAGGGTGCTGTGTAATTTTAAAGGGGTCCAGTGATGCAGGGGGCTGTGTAATGTAAAGAGGTCCAGAGGTGCAGGGTGCTGTGTAATGTAAAGGGGTCCAGTGATGCAGGGTGCTGTGCAATGTAAAGTGGTCCAGAGGTGCGGGGTGCTGTGCAATGTAAAGTGGTCCAGAGGTGCAGTTGTGGAGAGGGGTACACAGTAGTAACAAAAAGATATTGAAGGATGCAGAGGTATGCAGGGGGCACAGTGGGGTGTTTTTACATTTTAACGTGGGGGGGGGGGGGGGGGGGGTGCCAGATATTGGATCCGCCCCGGGTGCCAAATTCTCTAGGTAACACAGGGTCAATTTGGTTGTTTTACAGGCTGGCTAGTAAGTGTGCTGGGAAATCTTTTGCTTGTCTGTGTTATGCATTAAATACACTGAACCTGACCCTTTGTTTTTGTCTACATTTTTCTCCTCTAGCAAGGAGAAAAAAGTTACAGTGTCTCTTTTTCTCCGTTCAAGTAGAGAAAAAAAACACAAGGGGTGGGCTGCGCAGTGACAAAATATACTCTGTTAATTCCAGTAATATTGCAATTGCTTTGGTATCTAGTAAACTGGTCAGTCTGAAACTAGAAAAGGAAATGGAGCAATCAACCACAGAAATGTAGTGTCTATAGAAAAGCAGTATAGTAGTAAGATGAAGTACAAACAGCACCAGAGAGGTCACTTTTGAAACCGCAGACTTCAGACTTGTTCAAAGAGGCAGAGCTAAAAAAACTGCTGCTGTACAAGGTGTCGTAACCCACAGTATGATCCCCCAAACTAACCTTATGCCGCATACACACGAGAAAAGTTTGATGTGAGCTTTTGGTTGGAAATTCCGACCATGGTGTAGACCCCATCGGATATTCTGTCGAAATTTCCGACAGCAAAAATTTGAAAGCTGAAAAGAAAAGTTCTTGTCGGAAATTCTGATCGTCTGTATGCAATTCCGACGCACAAAAAAAAACATGCATGCTCGGAATCAATTCAATGCATGCTCAGAATCATTGAACTTAATTTTTCTCGGCTCGTTGTAGTGTTGTACATCACCACGTTCTTGACGGTCAGAATTTCAGACAACATTTGTATGCAACACAAGTTTGAGACAAAATTCAGTCGGAAAAAAATCCACGGTTTTCTTGTAGGAATTTCCGATTATGTGTACGCGGCATAAGTTATGTCCAGTGACCAGGAATAAGTAATTAGTCCATAGAGTTTAAAAACTGCTATTCTCCATACAGGTTCCAGGTCAATGATTCACTAGGTAGTGAAGTCATAATCAGGATTACCGTTCCATAGATATCCCCTCCCGTCCCCCACTGTCAATTAGCTTCTTACTAACAAGTTTTATTGTAGTAGTATTGCTATTGATGTTTATAAAATATGCTTTCCAAAACTGTAACACCCTTTGGAGATCACTGCAATCCCCAGAGGTGGGCTGCACAGTGCTGCAGAGGGACCATAAGGTGTGATCAGTAACCATGCTGAGCACGTACCAATCAATGTATTGGCATCATTACCACTTTCTCTACCACACTGTGTTATGGTAGGCCAGTGAAAGGATGAAAACAAAAAACCATTGGCTGTGATAATGGCCATGGGTTTGTTTTCCATTAATGGTGCCCTTTCTCTGTTTTATGCAAAAGTGATCTGAGATTGTGTACAGCCACTTGATCACTTCTAAATGTTAACGAGGTGGTGGCACAGACAGCCCTATATCTTTCCCTTCTGGTCACATGCTCACCTGGCTACTGTGTGGGCCTGGGAGACTTTTGTAGGCTCCGGGGGCTTTTAGGGTGGCCAAGTATGTGGAAAAGATCGGGGAGTAGATGAACCCGGAAGTGCTCAGCTCCAAGAATTTCAGGTTATACATTTAGGCCCATCATTTTATCTTAGCTCTGGAACGATGAGCTGTAATTGCTTTTTAATGTGTCACTTATTTCGTTATGGGTATCTTTGTTTATTGGTGTTTAGCATGCAGCTTTGAGCATATACATATTTATGTAATGAGTCAACACAGTCCCATTTATTTGACCTGCTCACAATGGCCCTGCTGTACTTTTAAAATCAGGTCAGTCACTGTGATAAAGCTAGAATATATGCACTTGTTTATCAACCATATGGCACTGATGTACTGTATGTATCAAAGCTACACATATTTGCGGTCCTTTTACTCTGTATGAATGGGAGAATATTAATTAATGAAATATTTAAAATAATATTAACTTTATATATTGTGTTAAACGTTAAAGCAGAACTTGGGTCATTGTCCTGCTGGGAGGTGAACCACCGTCTTAGCCTCAAATCACACACACAGTGGTACAGGTTTTGCTCAAGAATATCCCTGTATTTAGCACCATCCATCTTTCCCTCAACTCTGACTAGTTTCCGAGTCCCGACTGCTGAAAAACATCCCCACAGCACTGCTGCCACCACCATGTTTCACTGTGGGTATGGTGTTCTCTGGGTGATGTGATGTGGCCAAAAAGTAAAATTTTAGTCTCATCAGACCGGAGCACCTTCCTCCATACATTTTGAGAGTCTCCCACGTGCCTTTTCGCAAACTCAAAATGTGCCATTTTGTTTTGTTGCTGAAAGTAATGGCTTTCTTCTGGCCACTCTGCTATAAAGCCCAACTCTATGGAGCATACAGTGTATTGTCTTCATATGTACAGATACTACAGTCTCTGCTGTGGAACCTTGCAGCTCCTCCAGGGTTACCTTCGGTCTCTGTGCTGCCTCTCTGATTAATGCCCTCCTTGCCCGAAATGTGATTTTTGGTGTGCGACCCTCTCTTGGCAGGTTTGCTGTTGTGCCATGTTCTTTCCATTTGGTTATAATTTGATAGTGCTCCTAGGGACCATCAAGGATTTGGATATTTTTTTATAACCTAACCCTGACTTGTACTTCTCAACAACATTGTCCCTTGCTTGTTTATGACGTTCCTTGGTCTTCATGGCAGTGTTGGGTTAGTGGTGCCTCTTTCTTAGGTGTTGCAGCCTCTGGGGCCTTTCAAAAAGGTGTGTATATGTAATGACAGATCATGTGATATTTAGATTGCACACAGGTGGACATCATTTTACTAATTATGTGACTTCTGAAGGTAATTGGTTGCATCATAGCTTTTTATGGGCTTCATAACAAAGGGGGTTTTACTTCTGAAAAATAGTTTTATGTAAATATTTTTCTAATTTTACTTCACCAACTTAGACTATTGTGTTCTGATCCATCACATATAATTCAGATTAAAGGGTCACTAAAGGAATTTTTTTTTTTTAGCTAAATAGCTTCCTTTACCTTGCTGCAGTCCTGGTTTCATGTCCTCATTGTTCGTTTTTGCTTTCATGTTGCTGTAAATCCTCTCTGTTTTGGACACTTCCTGGTTGCCTGTTTCCTGATAACCACAGTGCTGGGAGATTTCTCACGGTGGTCACTAATGTGATTATTGTGTGTAAAACGAAACTGGATTGGTGCTGAGGAGTTTTAGACAAAGTATCACTGATCTCTATTGGCTGACTGCCCTCTAGTGGCTCTCTGTACATCAGAGAACCAGCAAACAACAGCAAAAACGAAACTACACTGCAGGCACATTATATGATTGTTTTTTTATCAATTTTTAATAATTTTTAAAAGGAATCAGTTAACTATTATGTCTCTATGCCCTGTAAACAGTCATTTCAGCAAAAAAATTTTTTTCCTTTAGTGACCCTTTAAAAAGACATGGAACTAAAAGCTGTAATGCAGGGGTGGCCAACCAGTGGCCTGGGGGAGCCCTCTGATGTGGCCTGCGACCTCCAGCTCTGGAATGAGGGTTGGCAAGCGCAGATCGCAGGTTGATGACCATCCATACCACAGCATTAGTGTTGTGAATGAAGCTGGTGGTAGAGGAAGAAAGCGTCTGCAAAGCAGAGCCCCATAAGCCAATGCTTCCCTGTAGAGTGCCGGCTTTTGCCACAGGCTGAGTCTATGGCAAAGTTTAGCTAACCTCCAGGATAGACACAAGTGCAGTATGCTGCACCGCGGTGTGGGCAAACTGCAGCACATCAGTGTGAAAACAGTCTTATGCCGCGTACAGACGGTCGTTTTTTGCGATGGAAAAAAAAACGACGTTTTATGTGATGTAAAAAACGACGTTTTTGAAACTTCATTTTCAAAAACGACGTAGCATACAGACCATCGTTTTTTCACAATGCTCTAGCAAAGCGAGGTTACGTTTCACCACTTTTTTCCATTGAAGCTCACTTCATAACTAACTTCTGGGCATGCGCGGGTTTAAAAACGTCGTTTTATACGTCGTTTTTTGCTACACACGGTCAATTTCTGTGAAACAAAAATGACGTTTTGAAAAACGACACAAAAAATTCGAGCATGTTCGAATTTTTTTTGGTCGTTTTTTTGAAGACATAAAACGACGTTTTGCCCACACACGATCATTTTAAATGACGTTTTTTAAAACATCGTTTTTTTTCATCACAAAAAACGACCGTCTGTACGCGGCATTAGGCTCTTTTCACACGATCGGCCCAATTGGATCCTCAATTCACCTCTATAGAACGGCAGATGTAAAAAGACTTGACAGCTTATGCCCGTCTATCTCCAATACGCAAAAAAAAAACAGAAGGGAATTTGTCCCCTTCTTCCATCTGGGCGGATCAGATCAGAGGGCCTATAGAATAGCTATGACCTGTCATCCGCGCAGTCCGCTCATTGTGGCCCATGACTGGTTACCAAGTTGCTTAAGTGGCCCTCACTCTTCAAAAGGTTGGGCACCCCTGCTGTAATGTAACAAAATAGGTAAAAAGCCAAGGGGGCGAATACTGTATGGCTTGCTGGCTGCAGAATGAGGGGGGCATGGCCGAGGTACACAGTGTCTATAGGGTAGATATGTCATCAGCATACCAAGGATTCCTCAGAAGGATCCAAAGCTTTATTCATATGGTCACACGGTACACATACGGCAACGTTTTCTGAGCCATGCAGGGCCCCTCCATCAGGCCCTGATGAAGGGGCCCTGCGTGGCTCCGAAAACTTTGCTGTGTGTGTACTACGGTATGTGACCATATGAATAAAGCTTTGGAAACTTCTGAGGAATCCTTGGTGTGCTGATGACATTTCTATCCTTTTGGATTGCATTTGGGTTCTAGTTGATAGTCATTACAGCACCCAGCATTACTACAGCCATTTTCAGAAACATGTGCGTGGGGAGTATTACGTTTTTTTACACTGTCTATAGATGCACACAGCCCGCCTCGGGAACACGTCTGCATGAGTGCCGGGACACTTGGAGAAGAGGAGAAGCAGAGAGTGCCAGTGGGGGATTCCAGAAAAGGAGGAAAGCAGCAATACCATTGTACAAAACAGGTAAATATAACAAGTTTATTATTTTAACCACTTTCCGACCTGCTCACGCAGATATACTGCGGCAGGTCGGATCTCCTGTGCGAACTGACGTACCTGTACATCAGTCCATAAAAGCAGGATAGCGGGTGTACGCTTGATTTCTGCTGGCGGCCCGCGATCACAGTGAGGAGAGGCAGAACGGGGAACTATGTAAACAGGGCATTTCCCTGTTTTGCCTAGTGACATGACAGAAATCTACTGTCCCCAGTGATCAGGAACAGTGATCTCTATCATGATTCAGTAAGCCCATCCCCCTACAGTTAGAACATACTGAGGGAACACACTTAAAGCGGAGTTCCACCCAAAATTGGAACTTCCGCTTAAGCCACTCCTCGCCCCCTTACATGCCATATTTGGCATGTCATTTTTTTTGGGGGGGGGAGTGGGGGCTTCAGTAGGAGTGGGACTTCCTGTCCCACTTCCTCCTTCCGCCCAGGGACCGCTTAGGTGATACGTCATATTGCCTACGGAGGCCCCTCCCTGTAGGCGATCGCCTGGGACACGTGATAGGTCTCGCATGCGCAGTGAGTGCCCGACTGTGAAGCCAAAAGCTGTCACGGCCGGATGCCCACAGTTAGAATGGAGGTACCGGCGGAGAGGGGGGGGAGAGGAGCGGAGCTCCGGGCAGCGTGGCGCTGGACAGTGGAGCAGGTAAGTGAATGTTTATTGAAAGCCAGCAGCTATGCTTTTTGTAGCTGCTGACTTTTAATTAACATAAAAAAAGCCTGGAACTCCGCTTTAACCCCTCAATCGCCCCCTAGTGTTAACCCCTTCCCTACCAGTGTAATTTTTACATTTATCAGTGCATTTTTATAGCACTGATGAATGTAATAATGTCACTGGTCTCAAAACGTGTAATTTTGGGTCCGATTTGTCTGCCGCAATGTCCCAGTCCCCCTAAAAATCACAGATCGCCCCCATTACCAGTAAAAATAATAAAAAAACAAAACAATAAAAGTCCTTAAATCAAAATATCTAAATATTTTACCAAAAATATGTAGAAGAATATATATCGGGCTAAACAGTTTTTTTTTTATGTATTATAGCAGAAAGTTAAAAAAAATATGTTTTTTTTCAAAATTGTCGGCCTTTTTTTGTTTATAGTGCAAAAAATAAAAACCTCAGAGGTGATCAAATACCACAAAAAGAAAGCTCTATTTGTGGGGGGGAAACAACATCAATTTTATTTGGGTACAGCGTCGCACAACCGCGCAATTGTCAGTTAAAGCGATGTATCGCAAAAAATGCTCTGGTCATTAAGGGGGCAAATCATTTCCGGGGCTTAAGTGGTTAAGAAAAAGAGCCTTTGAAACCACTTTATTTATATCTCCAACCTCCAACCAAGGTATTCCTTAATTTTACACTTTGTACTAAAGAAATCTGCTAATACTAGATTGAATTTTGTACAGTGTCTGGTACTGTATATGTTCATTCATACTTTATAAACTTGAAATGGCACATTGTATAATAGTGATATATTCATGTGTACTGGATTCTCTGTATAAGGCACCTTGAACATCTACGCACCAAAGAATGTGAAAATACATGTTCTTGGTACACAACGCCGAGAGGAGTTAATGTCCTTCGATAATGTGTTATCTAGTCAGTGCAGCACATACAAAGGAAGGGAGGGAAACAACATTGGCTATAGAAGGGAAACTATGGATTATAATGGTATCTTCGAGGACAAAAAATAGTCCAGCAACATTTCCCAACATTAAAGGGGTTGTAAAGCTTTGTGTTTTCACCTTAATGCATCATCCCATTTATTAAGGTGAAAAAACACCTTGCACTCTCGGGCCCCCCAGCCCCCTCGTTTTACTTACCTAAGCCACGAAACTCTGTGGGCTCGTTCCCACAATGGTTTCCCCCAGCTTGAGGTGGCTCGCCATTGGCTCCCGCTGCTGTCAATCAAATCAATGACGCTGCAGGGCCGAGTGATACAGTCGACGGCTATAGCCGCCAGCTGTATCACAGGACCGCGCCCGCTAGCTAACCCCCTTTGGGAGAGCGCTTCCCAAGAAAGGGGGTTAGCTCTTGCGGGGAGGAGCCGCAGATGGACCTCAGAAGACCAGGATCGGGGCCACTCTGTGCAAAACAAACTGCACAGTGGAGGTAAGTATGACATGTTTGTTATTTAAAATATAATTATATATATATATATATATATATATATATATATATACCTTTACAACCCATTTAACGATATCTTGGAGCGTAATAAAACAGTGAATGTAGATTTTTCCTCCACATACAGGTTTCCAATTTTTTAATAATCATGTGTCTATAATACTCCCTGTCCTCTGCTACCAGCTGTAATATTGGTTAAAGCGGTCCTCCACCCTAAAGTGGAGTCCCGCTGATCGGAACCCTCCCCCCCTCCGGTGTCACATTTGACACCTTTCAGGGGGGAGGGGGGTGCAGACACCTGTCTAAAGACAGGTATTTGCACCCACTTCCGGCCAAACGCTACGGGCGAAAGACGGGCATTCCGTCACATCCCGTCTGTCGCTCGTTGTGTGCTGGGAACACTCGGCTCCCAGCACACAGCGTGTGAGCCAATCGGCGGGCGCAGCGCGACTCGCGCATGCGCCGTAGGGAACCGGGCAGTGAAGCCGCAGCGCTTCACTTCCTGGTTCCCTCAGCGTGGATGGCGGGGGGAGCAGCAGAGTGACGAGCGATCGCTCGTGCTCTGCTGCGATCGGCGCTGGACTCCAGGACAGGTAAGTGTCCTAATATTAAAAGTCAGCAGCTGCAGTATTTGTAGCTGCTGGCTTTTAATATTTTGTTCCCATGGCACATCCGCTTTAACTGTCCCAGGTACAGTGCCTTGAAAAAGTATTCATACTCCTTGAAAAAAACGTCCAACTGTCTCTGAAAGTACGTTTAGCAGCGTCCCGTGTACAAGAGGCCTAAAGCAGGGTTAGTTTATAAAAAAAAAATCCCAAACTTTGAACATCTCACAGAGCACTGTTCAATCCATCATCTGAAAATGGCACAACTGCAAACCTACCAAGACATGGCCGTCCACCTAAACTGAGAGGCCAGGCAAGGAGAGCATTAATCAGAGAAGCAGCCAAGATGCCCATGGTAACTCTGGAGGAGCTGCAGAGACCTGTCCACAGGACAACTATTAAGTCGTGCACTCCACAAATCTGGACTTTATGGAAGAGTGGCAAGAAGAAAGCCATTGTTGAAATAAAACCATAAGAAGTTCTGTCTGCAGTTTGTGAGAAGCCATGTGGGGGACACAGCAAACATGTGGAAGAAGGTGCTCTGGTCAGATGAGACCAAAACTGAACTTTTTGGTCTAAAAGCAAAATGCTGAGTGTGGTGGAAAACGAATGCCCTGTACACACGATCGGTCCATCCGATGCCCTGTACACACGATCGGTCCATCCGATGAGACCCGTAAAAAATTTTAAAAAACGCAAAGACTCCACCTCCATGGGAGGCCTCCTGGCGACTGCTGTCTTTTGGCTGTGACAGCTGTTATATAGGCAAAGGCAGGGCCACTCATTGATGTAGCCAGTTGACCCCACACCCTCTGACATCACATGATGCCAGAAAGGGGTGGGGTCACTCGGTTACATCGCTGGGTGGCCCCGTCCTTGCATATATAACAGCTGTCACAGCCAAGAGACAGTAGTCGCCGGGAGGCCTCCCATCAAGGTGGAGCTTTTTCTATTTTTCGGGGCCATCGGGCGGCTTGGTTGAAGACGGACATCGCAGGGCACTTTTTTTCTTTTTCAGAAACTGTTTATTGTGTTTTATTTTTGACACTTTTTTTGGTGAATGATTCCGATAAGCCCCCCACCCACAGACCCCCACAACCACCAGGCCAGGGCTGCGGGGACCCCAAAGCACCCTCCCCATGTTGAGGGCAAGCGGCCTGGTATGGTTCAGGAGGGGGGCTCTCACTTGTCCCCCCTCTTATCTCGCCTGCCAAAGGGCCTGGTATGGATTTTTTTGGGGGGGGGAGAACCCACGCTGTTTTTTTATGTGGCGTGGAGTTCCCCTTAAAATCTATGCTAGACAAAAAATAATAATCTGTACTAGACCCAAAGGGCCTGGTATGGACTGGGGGGGACCCATGCCATTTTATTCTTCATTTTGTCATGGGGTTCCCCTTAACCACTTCAATGCACTATTATATACTCTGCACTGACTGCACTGTATATATAGTCTACACTGATTGCAATATATATAAGTGCAAGAATTGAGCAAGAAAATACCAACAAGGTGATTGAACAGAAATTACAGTGCCTTAAAAAAGTATTCATACCCCTTGAAATTTTCCAAAAATGTTCATGTTACAACCAAAAACTTAAATGTATTTTTTGGGGATTTTATGTCATAGACCAACACAAAGTGGCACATAATATTGAAGTGCAAGGGAAATGATAAATGGTTTTCCAAATTTTTTACAATTAAATATTTGAAAAGTGTGCCGTGCATTTGTATTCAGACAATACTTCGTAGAACCAACTTTCGCTGCAATTTCAGCTGCAAGTCTTTTCGGGGATATCTCTACCAGCTTTGCACATCAGAGAGTGACATTTTTGCCCTTTCTTCCTTGCAAAAAGGCCAGATTTGAGGAGTGCACGACTACTAGTTGTCCTGTGGATAGATACTCCCAACTGAGCTGTGGATCTCTACAGCTCCTCCAGAGTTCCCATGAGCCTCTTGGCTGCTTGTCTGATTAATGCTCTCCTTGCCCGGCCTGTCAGTTTTGGTGGACGGCCATGTTTTGGTAGGTTTGCAGTTGTGCCATTCTTTTTCAATTTTCAGATGATGGATTTAACAGTGCTCTGTGAGATGTTCAAAGCATGGGATATATTTGTATAACCTATGCCTGCTTTAACCACTTGCTTACTGGGCACATAAACCCCCTTCGTTCCCAGGCGAAATTTCAGCTTCCGGCACTGCGCCGCTTTAACTGACATTTGCGCGGTCGTGCGACGTGGCTCCCAAACAAAATTGACGTCCTTTTTTCCCCACAAATAGAGCTTTATTTTGGTGGTATTTGATCGCGGCCGCCAGTGGCGCGCACAGGGAACAACAACGACAGGACGTCCAGGGACGTTCACCCGGCACTTGAGAGCCGCGCTGTGGACGTCTTTCGACCATAGTGCGGATCTCAAGTGGTTAAACTTCTCCTCACTTTTATCGCTGACCTGTATGGTGTGTTCCTTGACTTTCATGATGCTGTATGTTCACTAAGGTTCTCTTACAAACCTATGGGGGCTTCACAGAACAGCTGTATTTATACTGTAGCACTACCCCCATAGGAGCTTCTGGTTTAGATTTGGCCGTTGCACATTTCCTCGCTCTTCGTTGTCTAGGGGATGAGATGAGTGTCTAAGAAACTTCAATGTCCACACAAGTTGTAAAGGTTCTGTCAGGTTTTTATTTTCACACAAACTTGTATAGGTAGAGGGACGGAGGGTTAGGGGAAGGTTCAGGCACATGATGCAGATCACTGGGGAACTTCTATGGTTTCAAAAGTCAACTCACCACTTTCCTCAGAGTGGGTATTGCTCACCCGGATAGGCCTCTCTCACTGGTCTAGCAGCTGGGATGATACACGGACAAAAATAATACAGTCTCTGCCACAGCCCTTTCTTTGAAATTAGAAATAAAGTGTTCCAGAATCCTCTGCCACAGGATTTAGTATCCAGGTCTCCAGCCATACAGTTTAGAGCCTTTAAGCCGACCTGGCAACACTGTAAGGCATCATAGAATACGGTGCATCCTCCAATAAAGTCACCAGGCCTCTCCCAAGATACCAGCCTTCCGCTTGGTCTTCTCCAGGATAGGTCCTCCCCTGGTTTCCTCCATTGACTGGCTTCCTCCTGCAGGACAGACAGCACAGGATCACCTTCAAAGTGCAGGTCCCAGTCAAGACGACTGGGCCTACCTGGCGGAATTGCAGCCTCGGGCCAACGTGGTCCCGGGGCTGAAAATGGACCATCACATACCTTGAGCCAGGAGGGCCACGAGGCAAAAGGACCCAGAAAAATGGCGTCTGCCTCTTAAGTATCCTTCCCCATCATGCCCACCGGGGAGACCACTCCCACTGGGCTGTTCCTGGGGAAAGACACCCAATACACTCTGGCTTGCCTGTGTTCCAACATTGGCCTGTGGTGGTAACACCAACTACAGGCAAACAATGGGAAAACCCTACAAGCACAGCCATAGCCGGAACAGAGGCTGATTTAGCCTTAATCATTAGAGTCTGAGCTAACCACAAGCTCAGACACCCTTTAAATTTAAACATAGCGCCTGGTCATCAGGAGCAGGGCGCTACAATACTAGGATTAAATTACACACATGTGGACTCTATTTACCACTTAGGAGACTTCAGAGGACAATTGGTTGCACTCGATTTTAGTTAGGGGTAGCAGAATAAAGGGGGTTGAATATAAATGCTCGCCACACTTTACAGATATTTATTTGTAAAAACTTTTGAAAACTATTTATCACTTTCCTTCCACTTCACAATTATGTGGCACTTTGTGTTGGTCTATCACATAAAATACATTTACGTTTTTGGTTGTAACATGCCAAAATGTGGAAAATTTCAAGGGGTATAAATACTTTTTTTAAGGCACTGTAATTGGTGGATAAACTTCTGTTCAACCACAGTGGCCACACATGAATCAAAATTCAGTCCGCCCCTGCTGAACCGACAGATTTTCGATCCATGTATAGCCAGCTTTAGAGAGTGAAAGAAAATAGGTGGGTCAGCTATCACAGACACCAGCTACGTAACCAAATGATGATGGGTTGTTATGTATTCTTTCTCAGCACAATTAATATCAAAACGTATTATTTGTATCTTTTCTTTTCTTCAAAGGCACTGCAAATCGAGAAATATTGTGAGCTTTTCTGGCTGTTTAACTTTACTATGCTCTGTGCCCTCTACATAAAATGCAAATCTGAGACACTTTTCCTATAAGTGGGAGACCAGTGCACTCAAGGAGACATGGATCTTACTTGGCAAGAGATCATGTCTATTACTGAGCTACAGGTAAGTGGAAATAGTAGGTATGCAAAAACATATTTTATCTTTGGGTAAATAACAGATTAGCAAAACCTGCTTATTATATCTAAGTCTATAAGTCTAAGTCTAAGGCCCGGATTCACATACATCGGCGCATATTTCTGCCAGCGTAGCGCATCTCATATGCGCTACGCCGACGTAACACAGATAGGCAAGCACAGTATTCACAAAGCACTTGCTCCCAACGTTGCGCCGGCGTAACGTAAAATCGTAGGCGTAAGCCGGCCTAATTCAAAGTAGGTGGAAGTGGGCGTGATCCATTTAAATGAACCGTGACCCCATGCAAATGATGGGCCGAACGAACGGCGCATGCGCCGTCCCGTGGACGCATCCCAGTGCGCATGCGCAGAATCACGTCGAAACTACTCCTTAAGATACGACGGATCACTGCCTACGAAGTAAACGTAACCTACGCCCAGCCCTATTCACGTACTACTACGTAAAATACGACGGCTGTTCCCTGGTCCATACTTTTGCATGAGTTGCGCCTCATAGATGAGAAATAACTATACGCCGGACGTAAGCCTTACGCAAACCGCGTATATTATGTGCCGGGCGCAACTACGTTTGTGAATCGGCGTATCTCACTCATTTGCATATTCGAATCGTAAATCAATGGGAGCGCCCCTTGCGGCCAACGTAAATATGCGCCCAAGATACGACGGCGTAGGAAACTTACGTCGGTCAGATGAAGCCTAATTTCAAGCGTATCTTGCTTTCAAAGTCAGGCGCATAGATATGACGGCGCATCTGTGCACTTACGTGGCGTATCTCGAGATACGTCGGCGTAAGTGCTACGTGAATCCGGGCCTATAAGTCTATAGATAGAAATTTGGCTTAAAGCAGAGTTCTGCCCACATATTTTTATTTTTTTTGTTACCCGTTCTGCTGGTATGAATAAGATACTCTTAGGCCGCGTACACACGGTCGGTCCAAACCGATGAAAACGGCCTGAAGTCCAGTTTCATCGGTCCAAACCGACCGTGTGTACGGCCCATCGGTCCGTTGTTCTTCGGTCAAAAATTTTAGAACTTGCTTTAAAATCGAACCGATGGACCGCTGCCCGATAGGTCCAAACTGATGGTTAGTACAGAAAAGCATCGGTTCAAAACCCGCGCATGCTCAGAATCAAGTCGACGCATGCTTGGAAGCATTGAACTTCGTTTTTTTCAGCACGTCGTGTGTTTTACGTCACTGCGTTCTGACCCGATCAGTTTTTGAACTGATGGTGTGTACACACATCAGACCACTTCAGCAGTGAACCGATGAAAACGGTCCGTTGGACCATTCTCATCGGCTTGGATCGACACTGTGTACGCGGCCTTAAGCATGTTATTAATACATTCGCTGCTCAAGTACATATTTTTTTTAAACACTTCCCTACCGCCCTCATATGACACCCGCAGGAACCCTCTTTCCCTCCAGACGGGCATCATATGACGTCTTCGGCTTCCCGGCCGCTAGGGGGCATGCGATGAGCAGGAGCTGATGCGCGTGCCCGGCGGCCGTGATGTCCGCCGGGCACCCGCGATTGCTCATCACAGAGCAGGGACATGGATCTGTGTGTGTAAACACACAGATCCACATTCTGTCAGGGGAGAGGAGAACTGATCGTATGTTCCTTGTATATAGGAACAGCGATCGGTCTCCTCCGCTCATAAGTCCCCTCCCCCACAGTTAGAATTACTCCCTAGGACACACATTCAACCCCTTGGTCGCCCCCTGGTGTTAACCCCTTCCCTGCCAGTGACATTTATAAAGTAATTAGTGCATTTTTATAGCACTGATCACTTTAAAAAAGGCAATGGTCCCAAAATAGTGTCAAAAGTGTCCGATATGTCCGCCATAATTTCGCAGCCCCGATAAAAATTGCAGATTGCCGCCATTAGTAGTATAAAAAGAAAAAAATTAAAATGACATAAATCTATACCCTATTTTGTAGACGCTATAACTTTTGTGCAAACAAATAAATATACGCTTATTGCGATTTTTTTTTACCAAAAATATGTAGAAGAATACATATTGGTATAAAATTAGGATATATTTTTTTTTTTAAATGGGATATTTATTATAGCAAAAATGTTAAAATATTGTGTTTTTTTTCAAAATTTTCGTTTTTTTTTTTTTATAGCGCAAAAAATAAATCAAATACCACCAAAAGAAAGCTCTATTTGTGGGGGAAAAGTGATGAAAATTACATATGGGTACAGTGTTGCATGACAGGCGCAATTGTCATTCAAAATGTTACAGCGCTGAAAGCTGAAAATTGGCCTGGGCAGGAAGGGGTGAAAATGTCCAGGACTGAAGTGGTTAAATTTACCTTCCTCTGTTTTCTGCTTCCTGAGTGCTTCCATCTTGATTGTGGGCATGTGAAACCCACTAGGACACTGTTTTGTGATATGGTGCACAGGGTGTAGCGCAGGCATTGTGTTTGGTTACCATCACAATGGGTGGCGACGGAGGAAGTGCCTGCCCTGTTGTTATGGCAACAATGGTAATCAATCAATCTGGCTCTTAGATCCGCCTTTCAACACGTCATTTCCTGTTTGGAAATTACCTCTCAAGTTCCATCAGGTTGGATGGGGAGCGTTGGTGCACAGCCATTTTCAGATCTCTTTTTCAACCTGACTACCTATGTAACTTATCTACTCTTGGCTGACTTTATAAGGGATGCAGGCAGGCACAAACAAAAATGTAAGAGTTATTTCTTGCCCCTGAAGAAACCAGCAGATGATTCAAACTATTGGTGTCTCCTCAGAAATTAAGCATTACATTTGGTTAAAGTGTTTGTAAACCCTTCCATATACCCAGTAAAGTGACTGGCCTCTGGTGATACACAGAGATAAATCAAATCCTCCTACATGAGTTGTACCTGTTTATCTGCAGTCTTCTCTTATCTACATCTGTTCAAAGTGAAGGATTTATAAAGCTTGTCAGAGGCGGAGAGCTGAAATCACTTTATTCAAAGGGAGGGATTGTTCATATTTCATGTCTGATATTTACAACTACTTTAAGTTAGCTTTTAAAGCCAACCTGTCACCATCACTATGAGTTCCGCTACTATGCAAAACTTCTGGGCTTCCTTCATCATGTTTTCTCAGTGACAAGCTGTGGTTCTTCATGCTGACCCCCACATCCCGTGTGGGCAAACATGGCCCTTGCATGGGTTTACTCTTAAGTACACCCGTGTGAATGAGGCCTTACATTATTGTTACATTCGAGATCCTCTGGTTTCTTCCGAATACTTAATTGTTTTTGTTTGAATAGAGTGGGGACAGGTTACAACTTCTAGTATTACAGTGCCTTGAAAAAGCATTCATACCCCTTGAAATTTTCCACATTTTGTCATGTTACAACCAAAAACCTAAATGTATTTTATTGGGATTTTATGTGATAGACCAACACAAAGTGGTACATAATGTGAAGTGGAAGGAGAACCTGTCTGGGGGTACCGAGCACGAGGCTGGTGTCTCGGGAGAGGCCTACTTGCTCATCGAAGGACACTTTGTTTCTGAGAGGCTGGACGATGGTCGCCTATCAGTTCCTGACATAACTAAAGCTGTTTGAAGGAGATCCGGGTGCTGAATCCAGTGGCAGAGATTTCACCCTAAAGTTTCCGAGTGACACTCTGGCTGCTAGGCTGGTGAGAGAGGCCTATCCAGATGCACTATACCCACTCTGGCTAGAGTGTCGGTGAAAAGTTGTCGTTGGAAGCAGGACTGTTTCTAGGAACCAGTTACACCTGAATCTGTCACATTCCATACCTTCTATCCCTTCACCTTTCTACTATTTACAAATTTTACCCCATTGGGTAATAAAAGCACAGAAAAGACACCTGTCTCGTGTGGACATTGACTTTATTACAGCTCTCATCCAGTACCCTAGACGGCGGGAAGATAGAGGTAACGTGCCACCCAAATCAAACCAGCAGCTCCTTCGGGGGTAGTGCTACTAAAAAATATCCCAAGCTTTGAACATCTCACAGAGCACTGTTCAATCCATCATCCAAAAATGGAAAGAGTATGGCACAACTGCAAACCTACCAAGACATGGCCATCCACCTAAACTGACTGACAGGCTGGGCAAGGAGAGAATTAATCAGAGAAGCAGCCAAAAGGCCCATGGTAACTCTGTAGGAGCTGCAGAGATCCACAGCTCAGGTGGGAGTATCTATCCACAGGACAACTATTAGTCGTGCACTCCACAAATCTGGTCTTTATGGAAGAGTGCCAAGAAGAAAGCCATTGTTGAAAGAAAGCCATAAGAAGTCCAGTTTGCAGTTTGCAACGAGCCATGTAAGGAACACAGCAAACATGTGGAAGAAGGTGTTCTGGCCAGATGAGGCCAAAATTGAACTTTTTGGCCTAAAAGCAAAACGCTGTGTGTGGCGGAAAACTAACACTGCACATCACCCTGAACACACCATTCCCACCGTTAAAAATGGTGGTAGCAGCATCATGTTGTGGGGTTGCTTTTCTTCAGCAGGGACAGGGAAGTTGGTCAGAGTTGATGGGAAGATGGATAGAGCCAAATACAGGGCACTCTTAGAAGACTCTGCAAAAGACTTGAGACTGGGGTGGAGTTTCACCTTCCAGCGGGACAACGACCCTAAACATACAGCCAGAGCTACAATGAAATGGTTTAGAGCAAAGCATATTCATGTGTTAGAATGGCCCAGACCGAAATCCAATTAAGAATCTGTGGCAAGACTTGAAAACTACTGTTCACAGACACTTTCCTATCAATCTGGCAAAAATGTCACTCTCTAGATTTGCAAAGCTGGTAGAGACAAAAATACTTGCAGCTGTAATTGCTGCGAATGGTGGTTCTACAAAGTATTGACTCAGGGGGGGCTGTATACAAATGCACGGCACACTTTTCACGTATTTATTTGTAAAACATTTGGAAAACCATTTATCATTTCCTTGCACTTCACAATTATGTGCCACTTTGTGTTGGTCTATCACATAAAATCCCAACAAAATACATTTAAGTTTTTAGGTTGTAAGATAACAAAATTTGGAAAATTTTAAGGGGTATGACAACTTTTTTAAAGCACTGTATGTTGGTGCTATATAAATCCTGTATAATAGTAATATAATAATAATAATAATTATGTTTTGAATACTATCTGAGATCTAGTTAAGGTGATCTTTGCCCTACTTCTTGTTCTAGATAAAATGTTTTCATTGCTGTCCGTGTCTCTGCTGGAGATCTCCCTTCAATTCCTATCCTGATAAGAAAGTTGTCATCGGGACAGGAAGTGGAGGAGTAACCCTTCCCCATTATCCCATTATCCAGAACAAAAGACATTTGGCCGAAGGTACACCCCATCGACAAAAGCCCAACTTCTGTCAGACTGGCTGTAGCACACACGGGCTAAATATCGCCTAACATTCGGCCCATGTGTACGGGGTTTTACACAGGTGCCATGGCAACAATGTTTCTATTGGAAGACTTTCCCTCTATTCCTGTGCTGGTGACAATTAAATATTTTTGGCTCTTCATTCGGTGATAATAATTACCATAACAAACATTGAAGGTGAGTCCCCCCAGTGGAGAAAGTAAAAACAATAAAATTCCAAATGATCTTTAATTACTACTACAATATATCCCATGACGTACATGACTGAAACCCTTCATGGACAAATATTTAATATTCTTTCTTGTCTTATTCAGGGGCTGGATATGCACCCAGATTCTGCATATAATACTGAATATGGATGTCAGCCACCTACAGTGCCATTTTTCGGATGCAGTCTTGGAAATAACCCAAGAGACAGTATAGTGCCAAATGCAAACCACGGCATGCCAAACTTAGATCGACTTTACCTGGACCCCATTTCTCCTCAAGCTCAGCAAGTGCCCACTCTTTCTATGGTTTCTGAATATGGCCCAACATCCTGCACAGGAATGTTCATGTCAAATGTCTCTCTAATGGATTGCATAAATCAATATGCTTCAAAGCTGATGCCTACAAGTGGGGTGAGTGTCCAAGACCATGTAGCTATGCCAGAGGCTTGTGCAAATGGAGTCCATTCCATACACCAGCCCTGTAAAGGCCAAGATGATTTTGAATCAGACTCTGGCTTATCTGTAAACTTCAGCGATGGCGAATCAATTGAAATAGAGAACATAGATACACAGAGGCTGCAGTCAGACTTTATGGAAATAATTCCACCACATGCCTATCAAAACCAGTATCATATGGCTACAAACCCAACACAGTCTTTTATGGAACACAACCTGTGTGAAACCCAACCCTACATTACATCTCAAACTCAAGAATTGGTCTGCAGTAAGGATGAGCGAAGGGCAGTTGCAATGCAAATTCCATTTCCAATAGAAAGAATCATCAATCTACCTGTGGAGGACTTTAATGAACTTCTGTCACGCTACTCATTAACAGAATCACAGCTGGCTTTGGTCAGGGACATTCGTAGACGTGGGAAGAATAAAGTAGCTGCTCAAAATTGCCGCAAGCGCAAGATGGAGAACATCGTTATCTTGGAAAGGGAGATAGAGCAGTTGAGAACAGAACGAGAAGGACTGCACAGGGAACGAGAGGAGGTAGAAAGGGTCATGGAAGAAGTGAAGACCAATTTGAAAGGGCTTCAGCAGGAATTATATGGCATTTTACAAAATCAAGGCAGTCAGTTTTATCAGGAGGATCTTTTGTTCAAGCAGACACCAGATGCCAGTATTTCTTTCCCTACAAATTAGAAAATTGTTTTATAAATCATGTATGTTGAACTGAATCAAATGATAGAATGGCTGCTGAAAACAAATTCTGTAGGTTACACAAGCATTTCAGCAGGTAGTCTATGTTAGCAAAAAAAAAAAAAAAACACTCTATCCATTTCCTTTTGCATTGTGAAAATTTAAATGACTGTAGATGAACTTTAGTTATGACTGAAATATTGCAAATTATATGCAAGCTAAACTGCCATTGTTTTATATGTTTCATTATTTCCTTAGAAAAGTACATTTCTATTTTGTTTGTGTATAAAAATTTAACTTTCGTACCACCCAACTGCATTCATTGAGAAATACTATGGAAACATTTGTCAGATACACCATTAATCAGTAAGGCAAACTTGCTGCAATTTGCATGATATCATGTCAAAATATCATAATTTTTCAATGATCTGACTAAAGTAAACATATATGAGTGGTCATTATATTTAAACATAATTATCGCTCTGTCCATCAACCTATTAAGGAAGGGGGTAGAGGAATGCTGTGTGCTGTAGAAATATATTGGCTTCGGTAATTGTATTACTGAAAAGCATAAGTAAACCATAGCCCTTAAAGGAGTTGTAAAGGAAAAAAATGTTTGGCCTAAAATTAATGTCTGCAAGGTAGACAGACAGAATAGTGTAATGATTCTGTTAAAAAACAAGTAAATACCTATTAAATTCCTTCATCTATATCACCTCCGGCGTTCTAGTTTCTGTTCTCTCATTCACTTTCTGGTTTGTGGCGCTCGTTCATGTAAGAACTACATTTCCCAGTATGAATTGCGGCACGCCCAGTAATTTACACCTCCCTGAAGTCTCTAAGGCCTCGTACACCCGAGGGGACGTGTCCGATGAAAACGGTCCGCGGACCGTTTTCATCGGACATGTCCGCTCGGAGATTTCTGTCTGATGGTTGTACACACTATCAAACAGAAATCCGCGCGGACAGAGAACGCGGTGACGTATACGACACCGACGTTCTCTGACGTGGAAGTTCAATGCTTCCGCGCATGCATCAAATCACTTCGACGTCATGCGCGGGTTCTCGGGCGAGCGGACATGTCCGATGAGTCATACTGACCATCGGACATGTCCGGCGGACAAGGTTCCAGCGGACATGTTTCTTAGCATGTAACAAGTGAACTATTTGCGCTGTAAAGTGTTATACAAATTAATGTGTGTGTGCATATAACCACATATATATACAAGTATGTGGTTATATGCACACACACATTAATTTGTATAACACTTTACAGCGCAAATAGTTCACTTGTTACAATTATCACTTTTTGTCTATCGAGGTAGACCTCTTTTTTATTTGCAGCAGTATCCCCACTTTTCACTTGTCCCCTCACTCTAGACAGCGCAGGAGTTCACTTCACTTATATGTTTCTTAGCATGCTAAGAAACATTTGTCCGCTGGAAACCTGTTCGATCCGCCGGAAAATTGTCCGGTCGGCCGTACAGACGACCGAACATGTCCGCGGAAACTGGTCTGAGCTTCCTGCCACACAGATGTAGTTCCCAGGAGGGGGCGAGCACGTTACTGACCACCGCAGTAAAGCCTCACTTCACTGTGGTGAGTAACAATCAGACAAACAAGTGAAGGGAAGTGAACAGAACAGAGAAGAAATAGAGCAACTTCTGAGCAAAAACGAACAATGAGGAAGTGAAAAGAGGAATGTCTGCAGGTAAAGGATGCTTATTATGAAAAAAAAAAATCCTTTACAACCCCTTTAAGTGCTGTTGAGCTTATCAGCAATCCAATTGCCTGGTAATTTTTTATGCACGCTACCTTTGTTGCATTCTTAAAGGCTAAGTTCACCTTTCAGAACATGTTACACGTTCCACCTGTATTTAGGGTGGAACATGTAACATGTTCCAACCCCTGTAGCCTTTCCCCCTGATCATTGCTTTAGTGTGACAGTAGGCAGGCAATCTTCTCCCTGCACCTGCTGTCACAATTCAGCCCACACGGTCATGTCATTCACTCAAAGTTTCCTGTGAATGAATAGACTACAACTACTGATAGCCACTGCGGCTGACGGCTTGTAGTTCTGAATGAACTGCAGTCCATTCACAAGCCTGCAGCTTTGTAACTGACAGCTCCTAGGCAGGTACAGGCTGAAAGCTATAGGGCTTGTCTGCAGAAGCCTGACATTGCACCCCTGATCCAGTGATCAGGGGTGCAATGCTTTCCAGGCTCCTGCAGGAAAAAATAATAAATGCACTAAAACGGAAATAACTCTTTAACAGTAAAGCTAGCCATTCTTGCTGAATAGGTGTAAATTCAAGTTGTGGGAAGCCATGTTGGCACCACTCGGATAAACAAAAGTCGATTAAAAAATCAACTTTTCTAGGCTAAAAATTATTAGCTGAACAGTGACAGCATCCAAACAGATGTGGCTGTACCATAGGCACACCTGAATCACCCCATGTGGTGCAGACTCCCCTGTCTAGATCCCTGGGCCCGGATTCACGAAGGACTTACGACGGCGTATCTCCACGTACGCCGTCGTAAGTCTGAATGTGCGCCGTCGTATCTTCGCGCCTGATTCATAGAATCAGATAAGCCTCACGGTTGCCAAGATACGAGCGGCGTAAGTCTCCTACGCCGTCGTATCTTGGGGTGCATATTTACGCTGGCCACTTTCGTATATTTCCGCGTTGAATATGCAAATGAGCTAGATACACCAATTCACGAACGTACTTGCGCCCGGCGTATTAAAATACGCTGTTTACGTAAGGAGTATGACCGGCGTAACTTTACCCCTCATAAAGCAGGGGTAAGTCATGTTAGGTATGGACGTCGGAAACGTCGGAACAGCGTCGTATTTTACGTCGTTTGCGTAAGTCGTCCGTGAATGGGGATGGGCGTAGGTTACGTTCACGTCGACTAAACATTAAGCCGGTGTAAGTTAGGGAGAAAATTTGACTTGATACTGAGCATGCGCGTGCATGCGCCGTTCGTTAGGTGCGTCATTTACGTGGGGTCACGATTCATTACCATACAACACGCCCCCTACCAGCCTAGTTTGAATTAGGCGGGCTTACGCCGGCCCATTTACGCTACGCCGCCGTAACTTAGGGCGCAAGTTCTTTGTGAATACGGTACTCGCCTCTCTAAGTTGCGGCGGCGTAGCGTATCTAGGATACGCTACGCCCGCACAAAGGTACGCCCTCCTACGTGAATCTGGCCCCTGGTATCCAAAGATACCACAACCCCCTAACAGCTCTCCTAAAAAAAATGTAAAAAATAATACAAAGTAAAATCTCTGTTCTACTGACACCTTTTACTGCTCTACTAAGACCGTCAGTATACATACACATTTACATGCATATGCGTTTGAGCTTTGGGGTGCACACCCTAATGCAATAGGCTGTGCACAGCTATGGACTGCACCAACAATTATCTTCCACCATGGTAAAAATCTCTGGGCCAGATTCACAAATAACTCCGGCGGCGTAACGTATCGTCTATACGTTACACCGCCGCAAGTTTTCATCGCAAGTGCCTGATTCACAAAGCACTTGCGTGTAAACTTACGGCGGTGTAACGTAAAGCCGTCCGGCGCAAGCCCGCCTAATTCAAATGGGGCGTGTACCATTTAAATTAGGCGCGCTCCCGCGCCGAACATTCTGCGCGTGCTCCGTTCACAATTTTTCCGACGGGCTTCAGCAATGTGTGCCATCCTGGAACTCCCCGCCGACTGCTGACATCTGCGGGCAGCTGGCTTCTGGGTCTTAGATCACCAGATATCTGTCATTGGCCAGGCCGAGATTTGGCATTGGCGTATTTGTACAGTGAGCTGTTCTTGCGAAGATTGTCTCTTCTGCACTAAAATTTCTGCCTGTTTCACTTTAAATAGCAAGCAATCCAATACAGAGAATCAGCAAGGGTGGAACAGCATTTATGAAGTTTAAATCTGGATGTTGGAAATGCTATTGGTAGGTGCCTTTGCAAAATCTAAATATTGTCTGGTACCATCAGGTAAACTGAGCATACAAGCATTTGGGAAGAAAGTAACAAACTGGTTAAAAGACAAAAGGGCAATTTTTGATGGAGAGAAGATGAGTACCACAGAGTGCGGTGTTGGGTCCAACGCTTCACAATGTGTGAAACTGATGAGAAACTAATCACAACTTTCATCACAACTGATGAAATATGTAGCAATATTGTATATTTTTCTGGTGACACAAAATTATGTAGAATTAGTAAAAATGAGAAAGATAGTAATATTTAACAGAGGCATACCTAAACAAATAATAAACGTAAAAGTGGTTGTAAAAGTAAAAGTGTTTTTTTACCTTAACTACCTCAGCTATGGAAGGTTTACTCCCTTCATGACCAGGCCATTTTTTGCTATTTAGCACTGCGCCACTTAAGCTGGTAATTGCGTGGTTATGCAACACTGTATCCAAACAAAATGTATATCTCTTGTTCACCCAAATAGAGCTTGATCACCACCGAGTTTTTTTTCTGCTATAAATTATATCCAATAAAAAAAGGTCTCTCTTCTGCCATTCACTCAGCCACTGATCAGCTTGTGCTTGGCACAGTCTTTTGGGTCTGCGCATGCACACATTTGATTGTGCCTGTATGAGCCGACCTGCCGCGGTAAATGTACTGCAGAGGTTTGGCAAGAGGTTAATGCATTCTCTGCATTAATCACTTGCCGACCGACTCACGCCGATATACGTTGGCAAAGTGGCCCGTTCCCGCGAATCGCCATAAGGTTACGTCTTTCCCCTTAAGAGCCACCAGAGGCACGGCGGGGCAACAAATACCTGTTCTGTCAGGGGAGAGGAGAGTAGGAACAACAATATGTCTCCTCCCCCAGTCAGTCCTATCCCCATACAGTTAGAAACACTAACTAGGGAACACATTTAACCCCTTGATCGCCCCTTAGTGTTAACCCCTTCCCTGCCAGTGACATTTACACAGTAATCAGTAATCAGTGCATTAAAAGTGTCAAAAGTGTCTGATCTGTCCGCCGCAATGTCGCAGTACCGCTAAAAATTGCCATTACTAGTAAAAAAAAAAATGCCATAAAAATGCCATAAATCTTTCCCATAGTCCCATCAAAATACGCTTTTATAACAAAAAGTTAAAAAAATATATATATTTTTAATAGTCACAATTTTTTTATAGCACAAAAATAATAATTGCAGAAGTGATCAAAAAGAAAGCTCTATTTGTGGGAAGAAAAAAGTCGGCTTGCTATAGGGAACTAAGAAGACAGAAGAAACCAGTAGCACCAGTGAGGAATTCCAGAGGAAGGAGGATCAGGGCTGCTCTGTACAGAGCAGGTATTGCACAGAGCAGGTATGACATACTGTATGTTTGTTATTTAAAATAAAATAAAATAAATGAAGCCTTTAGAATCAATTTAATTTGAATATTGCACAGTAGTGCATATAGTCAATGGGACACTATTAACTAGACATGTGCAATTTGTTTAGTTTACAAAAATTCGGAAATTCGTTCATTCCGAATTTTCGTATTTCCGAATTTCGGAGATTAGGATTTTCGGAAATTCATGTTTTTTAATTTTCGAATTTTTCATTTTCGAATTTTTCCAATTTTAGAAATTTCGAATTTTCGAATATTCGAATTTTCGAATATTCGAATTTTGGAATATTCGAATTTTCGAATATTCAAATTTCGAATATTCGAATTTCGAATATTCAAATTTTTAATTTTTCAAAATTTCGAATTTTCCATTTTCGAATTTTCACATTTCGAATTTTTCAATTTTCGATTTTTTTTTTCGAATTTTCGAATATTCGTTGTTTTTTTCCGAATTTTTGAATTTTTTTATTTTCGAATTTTCGAATTTTTCCATTTCGAATTTTCGCATTTTTAACATTCGAATTTCGACATTTTCAATTTACGAATTTTCGAAAATTCTGATTTTTTTAATTTTCGAAATTCAGAATTTTCACATATTTAACATTCGAATTTCGAAATGTGCAATTTTCTAATTTTAAATTTTTGAAATTTCGAATATTCTAATGTATTTTTTGATTTTACGAATTTTAAATTTTCGAAATTTCGAATTTACTAATTTTCGTAATTTCGAAATGTACGAATTTTCGAAATTTACGAATTTTCTAGTATTTTTTAATGTCCGAATTTTTAATTTCCGAATTTTTTAATTTCCGAATTTTCGTATTTCCGAATTTCGGAGATTAGGATTTTCGGAAATTCGTGTTTTTTAATTTTTCATTTTCGAATATTCGAATATTCGCATTTTCGAATATTCGAATTTTCGAATATTCGAATTTTCGAATATTCGAATTTTCGAATTTTCAAATTTCGAATATTCGAATTTTCGAATTTCGAATATTCAAATTTTTTATTTTTCAAAATTTCGAATTTTCCATTTTCGAATTTTCACATTTCGAATTTTTCAATTTTCGAAATTTCGAATTTTCGATTTTTTTATTTTTCGAATTTTCGAATATTCGTTATTTTTTTCCGAATTTTCGAATTTTTCAATTTTGAATTTTTCTATTTCGAATTTTTCTATTTCGAATTTTCGAATTTTTCCATTTCGAATTTTCGCATTTTTAACATTCGAATTTCGACATTTTCAATTTACGAATTTTCGAAAATTCAGATTTTTTTAATTTTCGAAATTCAGAATTTTCACATTTTTAACATTCGAATTTCGAAATTTGCAATTTTCTAATTTAAGAATTTTCTAGTTTTCGAAATTTCGAAAATTCTAATTTTTTTAATTCTCGAATTTTCGAAATTGTGGGATTTTCAAAATTGTGGAATTTTCGATTTTTTTCATTTTAGAATTTTAGAAATTCCGAAATCCCGAATTTTCGAATTAAAAATTGTTCGTATTTCCGAATTTTTTCATTTCCGAATTTTCCGAAATTTTGGAAATTCGGATTTATGGAAATCGAAAATTCCGAATTTTGAAAATTTAAATATTCGAAAGTGACAAATTCGAAAATTAGAAAATTAGAAAATTTGAAAATTAAAAAAACCTGAATTTTTGAAATTCTGAATTTAAGAAATTCGAAAATTACAAAATTTGAAATTGTAACATTCAAAAATCTAAAGTTCGAAAATCTAAAATTCGAAAATGGGAAATTTCCGAATTTTTAGAATTTCCAAAAAAATGGTATTTTATGCTCACCGTAAAATCTCTTTCTCTGAGTTCATGGACGGACACAGCCTTAATCTTGACTTGGGTGGGTATTAGCCTTCCATTAGGAGTTGACTAGGCAGAAACTTATCTAAAAGGTTAACTTATCATACACACCCTATAGCCCCGCCCAGGGGGCGGACCCTCTGGGTGTAACCCCTCTCTCTGCATCTCACAGATCAGTTCGTCAAAAAGTAGTACAAACATAAAAAGGAGGGGAGGGGAGGGTGCTGTGTCCGTCCATGAACTCAAAGAAAGAGATTTTACGGTGAGCATAAAATCCTATTTTCTCTTTCGTTAATGGACGGACACAGCCTTAATCTTGACTTATTGGGACATCCAAAAGCAGTGTCAAAATGAGGGGTGGGAACAGCAAAAAAATTAAACTTCACCCCAAAACAAAACAGAGCTCCTCAACTGAGGAGTTGTAACTCTAAACAGCCGCCTGAAAAACTTTGCGGCCAAAGAAGCATCCGAAAATGCACTCACATCAACTTGTAAAGTTTAGTGAAAGTGTGACCGGGCGACCAGGTCGCCGCCTTACACACCTGGGAAACAGACACTTGATGTCAGAAACCCCAAAAGGCACCATTGCCCTGGTTGAATGCATCGTGATGGGTCGGGCGCCTGACCCTTTATGGCGCAAGCCTGATCAGAATCTGTCGGGTCCACCTCAAAATGGTGGCTGATGAGACCGCTGGGCCCTTCTTGGGACCAGCCACCGAAACAAACAGTGAGTCTGAACTCCGGAACGGAGCAGTAACAGACAAGTATATTCTCGGAGCTCGGACAGCGTCCGAGGAATGCCACGTCGTCTCCTTAGGATTGAGGACACAAGTATGGCAGTACAATGTCTTCCTTGAGATGGAAGGTCAAAATGCCCTTAGGAAGAATCTAAGGCTGCGAACGCAGCACCATCTTATCCTTGTGGAAGATCAGATAGGCAGTCTTTCATGACAAGAAAAAATACAAAAAATACCCCTAATAGCGCTACCACATGGCATAGAGACCCACAGTGTTCTATGGTAATAAGTACAAAAAAATTAAGTGCAGCTGTCAACCACTTGGAAGATGGACAAGGAAACAAACAAACAAAAAATGCAGCGCACAGTAAGTAAATGGATAATGTCACTTTATAGTCTTAATAAGCATAAAAAGATGAAAATAAGCACAGACTGATATAAAATACAATTATGTGGCAATGAATGACATAAGTATAATTAGAATAAAAATTCATAATAAAATCACAGTCCACATTGAGTCCACAGAGATTGTCAAAATGATGGAATGATTAAAAGAAAGTTCATGCTGACAGGATGTACATCCAAATAGTGAGCAAACTGAGGTGAGGGAAAAGGTACAACACCTCAACAATTGAACTCTCCCAGATCCAAACAGGACAGCTGTGGGCGGTCTGGAGATGGAATCCGATGACTGTGGAGAGACACTGCACGGCGGGAGATGGACAACACCGCCATGGTATTGTGAGAATAGGATGTGTGGAAAGTGAAGGGAAGTCCAGATGACTTAGGAACGCCAATGGGGGGTGGAGGATGGAATCCCCCTCGCAGCCGCAATGTACAGCGGCGGGGAAGCCCAGACACAGCGCTGCTGGATGGTAAGGCAGCCGCGTCAGCTGGGGCTATGGAGGGCGGGACACTCACAGCGTCACTGAAGGGAAGTGAGGATACGGTGTCCGGACGCCGACCTCCTCCGATCATGTGACAGCGGCAGCCAATCAGAAAAGAGGACCACAGGAACTATTGAAACATACACGAGCGTCTCTGTAAATGTGACAGGATGCCAGTATGAAATAAAAAGACTTATATGAAACCTCTGCGGACATCAGCGGACATCAAGGATGGTAGAGAAGAGCCGTAACTGACATGTTTCGCGTCCCAGACGCTTTGTCAAAGACTTTGGGTGAGAATTGAGGCAATCACCTTGGTGAACACCCTTGGTGCTGATGCCAGGCCAAAGGGGGGAACCACAAATTAATAGTGGTCTTCCCCGACCGAAAAGCGCAGAAGTTTCTGATGCTTTGTGCATATGGGAACATGTAGATAGGCATCCCTGATGTCCATGGATGCCAGAAGGTCCCCCGGCTGGAGGGTAGTAATGACAGAGCGGATTGATGCCCTCTGGAATCCTTGTACCTTCACAAAGCAATTGAGGGCCCAGAGGTCCAGGATAGGCCGAACGCCCTCCTTCTTTGGTACAATGAACAGATTGGAGTGAAACCCCTGAAACGTGATCCTGTACTAGGACAGGGATAACCACCCCACGTTCCAGCAGGTCCGAGGAGCCGGTAGTAGCTGGAGGTTGGAGGGAAAAAATCTGTTTGGTGGGCAAGATAGGAGCTCTATCTTGTACCTTGATGAGACTACCTCGCAAACCCACCGGTCGGGAACCCGAGCGGGTCGCGAATTTGCGAAGACGTCCCCCCACCCGAGGGATGGGTGGGGGCGCACCTTCATGCGGACGTGGCCTTGTTAACAGGTTTGTTGGTTTTGCGAAACCAGGGACATCTCTGTCCCTGAGCAGGCGTTTTATTGGCCTGTGGTTTTCTTCCCGCAGTGCTGGGCGGGCGAAAAAAATGCTTGGGTGCGGTAAAGAAGGGCCCCTGTCACCGACGTGGCTCCTTCCCCTTAGGTCTGTGGGAGCAAGGTGCTCTTACCTCCTGTGGCATCCTTAATAATGCCATCCAGGCAAGCTCCAAAGAGTCTATCGCCTTTAAGGGCAGGTCCATTAGGGCCTTCTTGGAAGCTTGGTCCGCCGACCAATTCTTCAACCACAGTAGACGGCGTAACACCACAGCCTGAGCAGAAGCTCTGGCCAGCAGGGGAATAGTGTCCAAGGCTGATTCACACACAAATTTTAGACCCTGAACCAGTTGTCCCGCTAAGGCTACCTCGTGGGTGGAAGCGTGAAGTGTTTGTAACCCATTGAGCAGTAACTTTGCCTACTCCGTGAGTGTCTGGGACACCAGCGCCCCAACTATGGTTGGGCGTACCGCTGAACCTACTAGTGTGTATAGGTGTATAGGTTACAGGATATTGACTCCTTTCATTCTTGTCCGCCGGGTCCTTGAAGGCAGGAGCCCCCTCCACCGGAAGGATGGTCAGCTTGTTTAGTCTGGACACAGGTGGGGGGCGAGGTCCATTTCTTTAAGAAACTCTCCTCCAGTGGGTAACGTACCACTGGGTTTTTAGGTACATAAAAGGTCTTTTGTGGTCTGTCCCATTCCTTGTTATAAAAGTTTGTCTAAATAAGACACACAAGGGAACACCTTAGCAGTGCGGGTCGTCTTACGGAACCCAAAGGGGACCGGCGCTTCTGCTGCTTCTACAGACCCCTCACTACGGTGATAAGGTCACTCACCAGAGCCTTCTCGCAAGCTGACCTGGGTCCAGAGTCATCCTCACTGTCTGGCCGCCATAGGTCTGCAGTGTTAGCTAGACCTGGCTCCGTATCTGAGTTGTCCCCAAAGGATGACTGGGGGAGGGGGCGCTTTCTAGCCCCCATTCTTCCACGCGCTGATTCCACCTTGGCAATGAAGGCCTCTAGGATTGCCGACATAGCGTCCACCAGTACATCGGGTACAGGGGCATCAATTGCCAGCTCAGGTGTTTCAGGGAAAGCAACGTCTGTTTCTGACGCCATGTTGCCCACACGCTTGACACAGGGTTTCCAAGCAAGGTGGACAACCCACCCTCCTAACTAGTGTTGAGCAGAATATGCCATATTCGATTTCGCGATATATCTCGAATATATATTCGAATATTCGAGATATATTCGCTAAATTCGAATATTCGTGATATTTTATCGAAAGTAAATGATTGCGATTTTTCGCTATTGCGAATGCGAAAATAATTGCGATTTTTTGATAACTGCGGTAGGAGCACTCTGATTGGCTCAGAATATTCGTGATATTTTATCGAAATATCGCAACATGCGAATGCGATATTTATTGCGCAATTTCGAGAAATGCTGGAGGAGCGCTCTGATTGGCTCAGAATATTCGTGATATTTTATCGAAATATCGCAACATGCGAATGCGATATTTATTGCGCAATTTCGAGAAATGCTGTAGGAGCACTCTGATTGGCTCAGAATATTCGTGATATTTTACAATACAAAATAATTGCGAATATTCGGCAAATGCGGAAGGAGCACTCTGATTGGCTCAGAATATTCTTGATATTTTACAATACAAAATAATTGCGAATATTCGGCAAATGCAGAAGGAGCACTCTGATTGGCTCAGAATATTCTTGATATTTTACAATACAAAATAATTGCGAATATTCGGCAAATGCGGAAGGAGCACTCTGATTGGCTCAGAATATTCTTGATATTTTACAATAGAAAATAAAAAGTGTTTTGCATTGGTGGTGATTCTTTACTCTATCCATCTGTCACAGCCGTTTGTCAATCAAACACCTTAAAGATTGAACACGTTCATGCTGCATGCTTTGGACTTTTTTTCACTTCACATATCAAAGACATTTTTATGAAAGATTATTTTTCTATTATTGGGACTATATTTCTTTATATATTTGTTTCACTGTGTATTTCACAAGTTATTTGCGCTTGCTTATTTTATAATTTGCCCACATGTCTTGTCACTAGACATATTTTTTATTCTTGTAGAGCGACTCCATTTTCTGTCTTGTATTAATTTATGTTGTATAACATTTTTGAGTTGCTGCTGTATTCTCCCCTTTTTTTAAGGTATGCGCAATTTTTTCCTTCTTACAAAAAAAAATAATATCAAACATACAAATATTCATAACATACACAAAGCCCCCCCCTTTTGCATCAGAGACAATCAGAGTTCTCCTACCACAGTTATTGAAAATTCGCAATCATTTTCGCATTCGCAATAGCGAAAAATCGCAATTTTTTTTTTTTTTCAATTTGGCAACATAAAAGGATCGCCTCAGCTTAGCTACTCGGCCCAGGGTCTCTAATCATACAGCAATGCTTTTAGACGTCGATAGGATGTGATCTGTTTTAAAAATCAAATTGAAAAAATGCGAATATTCGGAATTGCGAATATTCACCGCGAAATTCGAAATATAGCGCGATTTCTCGAATATGCTATATTCGAGTCGAATATTCGCAATGCGAATATTCGTGAGCAACACTACTCCTAACTGCAGCAGAGATGAGGGGTACCCCCCAGAGGACTCACCACCCTGGAACCAGCAGTGCAGTGCCGTTTTAGCTGAGCTGCTTCTTGTCTGCTGACTATAACTGTCAGTCTGCTGAATGGCTGCTATCTACAAGGCTGTTGTGCTTATCAGCTTGTTTGCTAGTCAGCAGTGTGTGTCTGTTTGGCTGCTGAGCCAGGCATACTGAGGCCCCAAAAGCATGGCCACCAGTGCTGTAATACTTGCATGGGCTACAAAAAAATGGCCGCCGAGCGGGACCTAGAGGCCCCAGTTTCATGGGGAGATGCTGCTGGAGGAAGCCGTTCTAAACACCCTCTTGGGGCGCACTGCACAGGTCGCTGAGCCACCAGGAGACACAGTACAGCCCCCCTTGGGCGCTGTGTGAGCAACCCTCCAGCGCTGGGCGGCTACAAGAAAATGGCCGCCGTAGTGCATATAGACCCCAGAAGTATGGCTGCCGAGCTCTGAGTAGAGGCCAAGTGGCTACAAGAAAATGGCCGCTATAGTGTATATAGACCCCAGAAGTATGTCCGCCGAGCTCTGAATAGAGTCTACAAAAAAATGGCCGCCAGGTATACAATCAATCCAGCATGGTACAAATACACAGCAGCAGAATCTCTTATGCAGCTCTCTACATTGAAAGAGGGAAGCAGCAGCGGACAACATGGACACAGGTAAGCAATATCTATGCACTTATACTTTATATTGGTTCTCAGGTGGGGCTCCCCAGGGGAACCCCCATCACAGCAGTTTAGGGAGGAGGGAAGGGGAAGGAGGGGAGAAGGGAAATATATAGCCCTTTACTCACCTCTCCAGGGATGCCCAGCTCTGTTTTCTTGCCGAAGCAAGGTAGTAGTACTTACCCTCCTGTGGTTTTATGCTGGAAGCATCCTGGACAGTGCATCTCCTGCATGGTAATGGAGATGACTGTCGGCCAGGCTACTGTGACTCAGCCCTGCAGACCGGTATGCAAGCCCTGGAGCGTATAGCTCACCGGCCACCCGTAGAGCGACGGACATGTCGTGGATGACCCAGTGCGCAGCTACGGGCGGCACACGCTCGATGGCCGAAACTGGGAAGAATACAAGGATCCAAGATCCAGCCTGTCGCCCAGTCGGCAGTTGGTCGAAGATCGCAGGAAAAATATAAAAATCCAGCATCTTAACAGCTTCCAAGCCATGGGCCTGAAGGGGCCATGTCTTCTCCTTAAACTAGGCAGAAAAAAACTGATCTGCGAGATGCAGAGAGGGGTTACACCCAGAGGGCCCGCCCCCTGGGCGGGGCTATAGGGTGTGTATGATAAGTTAACCTTTTAGATAAGTTTCTGCCTAGTCAGCTACTAATGGAAGGCTAATATCACACAGAGTCAAGATTAAGGCTGTGTCCGTCCATGAACGAATGAGAAAAAAAATAATAATTTTCGTTTCATTCGTTTTTTTCAGAAATTTCGTTTTTTCCGTTTTATTTGTTTTTTGCTTTTTCGGAAATCCGAAAATTCGGAATTCGGAATTTTCGAATTTTCGATTTTCCCGAATTTACGGAAAAAAAAAAAAAAACGAAAGAAACAAAAATGAAAAAAATATATATTTTTTTAATTTCCCGAATTTACGAAAAAAGAAAATAACAAACGAAAAAAACGAATTTTTGGACAGTGCACATGTCTAACAACACTACGGGAGGGATTCCCCCATCCACAGGTCAGCAGGTGAGAGGGTGTGTGGGGACAAGCTGGGGAGAGATACTAGTCAGTCCCTGGGAAGGCACTGGCTAGTATCAGAGCCAGATACACACAGGTTACATCCACCACGATCCTTAGAGCGAGGGCAATAATTCTAGCACTAGACCTCCTCTGTAACTCTAAACATGTGACCTGTAAAAAAAATGAAAGCATCGCTTAGTATACAAAAAAAAAACATGCTAACTTTAGTGTTTTTTTTTTTATTAATGAAACAGTTTCTTTTTAAAAAAAAACACGTTTGAAAAATTGCTGCGCAAATACCGTGTAACATAAAAAGTTGCAAAGACCACCATTTTATTCCCTAGGGTGTCTGCTAAAACAATATATATAGGGCCAGATTCACGTATCTTGCCGTATCTTTGTGCGGGCGTAGGGTATCCTATTTACGCTACGCCTCCGCAACTTGGACAGGCAAGTGCAGTATTCACAAAGCACATAAGCCCGCCTAATTCAAAATAGGCTGGTAGGGGGCGTGTTGTATGTAAATGAATCGTGACCCCACGTAAATGACGCGCCTAACGAATGGTGCATTCGCGCGCATGCTCAGTATCACGTCGAATTTACTCCATAAGATACGCCAGGCCCAGTGCCTGCGACGTGAACGTAACCTACGCACAGCCCCATTCACGTACGACTTACGTAAACGATGTAAAAAGATACACTTGCCGACGTCCATACTTTGCATTGGCTGCGCCTCATATAGCAGGGGTAACTTTACGCCGGACGTAAGCCTAACATAAACAGCGTAGCGGGCGCAAGTATGGCCAAATCTATGCGTAACGGATTCTAAGTAACAGGCGCATAGATACAACGGCTCACATTCGGACTTACGACAGCGTACGTGGAGATACGCCATCGTAAGTCCACTGTGAATCTGGCCCATAATGTTTGAGGGTTCTGAGTAATTTTCTAGCAAGAAAAAAAAGATGATTTTTACATGTAGGAGAGAAGTGTCAAAATTGGCCTGTGTGGCAAGGGGTTGATTACCATAAGTAATATACAAATAATTATTATAAGCCCTGTGAACTCATCATCTCAGTCTCCTGCAGAGTGTGAAAGCTTGTATTTAAACTGGCCGCTCTGTATGTACCTTCTGACCGGCTGCACGCGCAGCACCGTATCTCCGGAACCATAAATGATAACAGTTCCACATTTTAACCAGTGTCTTCAGCTACCTACCCAAATGTGGGGTCTCTGTGACCCCTGGTCGCCGAGCTACAATCCTCAAAGTCGATCTTTTGTTATCCCCAGATTCAAATTTTCTACCTGTCAGTAAGCGGACATACGTCTGAGTCAAAGAAGTATAATGCAACGCAATTTCCGTCTGGGCTTGTGCCAGTTGGAGATGGTTCGATGATGTGGGATGCACTGCAAATGAGACAGAAGCATTGGCTTCCAAACTCTCCAATCTTGAGGTTTCGGAATTACAATCAATTCTTGTGGATTTAATAGCTGATATGTAGCTGCCTCGGATTGTGGCCTTGAAGGCATCCCACGCCACCATGGTTGATGCAGTATTCATATTGTGGGACCAATGTGAGTCAATTTGAGGGGATACTATTTCATTCACACTTTAATTGTGAATACACCTGGGAGCCAGTCTCCAAGTACCTGGATCCTTCCGGCTGTCCAACCGAAGGCACAACTCGAGGGGGGAGTGGTCAGAAAAACTCCTTGGAAGATACAAGGCTCCAGATATTTTTGGGATAATCTGGGAGCTACTGAAAGCAAGTTCTATTCTGGAGCCTGATTTGTGGGCTGCAGACAGGTGGGGAAAAAAAACGCACTGGGTGAGACCCAGGGAGGCTTTTTGCTGTAAATTAGAGGAAGAATCTAAGATAGAATTAAAGTCACCAGCAAACAAGATGTGTGTAGAAGGGAGGGGGGCTTGCTTTTCAAAGATGGAGAATAGCAAGGCGTGGTTCCCTGGTTGATGTAGATATACAAAGGCCCAAACTATTGAGGGAAATTCCAGCAGTAAGAATATGTATCTGACTCCGGGGTCCAGTATTACTCTCTCCACCCTACAGGGCAGTGTTTTATTTATAAGACTGGCAACTCCTCTCGCATAGGAGGAGTAGGTAACATGGAAAGCTTGTCTCACCCAAGATCTACGTAAAGCCAGTTTACAACTTCCCGTGAGATGGGTCTCTTGCAGGAAGAGTATGTGGGGCTTATGTGACACAAAATAAATTTAAATAACAGGGAGCGTTTGAATTTGTCATTGAGGCCACGTATGTTCCAGGAGATCACTCTTATATCAGATACAGCCATATTGGAGTAAGAACAAATGACAGGCAGAGACCACCATCCTGCTCCTCGAGGGTGACCATATATAACATTTCCACAGTGCAACTAAGTACAAATAATGAGGAATAATTATGGTAAGCACAATCAGATAAATGGATACACAAGCAGTAAAAACATTGCATTTAAACACCCTACTATGTAGCCAACCCCCCAACATAACTAGGCTAGTAGTTTAATCCCTGGACTATTGCAGAAAAGAAAGTTTGCTACTCAGACGAAGTCCACTCGAGAGGTCTGAAACGCCTTAGTGTGTCCTGTAGTAGCGCTCTTGTATGTGGCTATGAGCACCCAACTAACCATTGGACTAACAGACAATTAGGTCAGCTTAATACCCAAACAAAGTTCCTACAGGGATGACAAATTACATCCCAGGTACAACTTCAATTACCGCTGAGATAAGCCAGTGGGGAGGGGAAGCAATTTATCTTGTAGAGTCTCATGTGAGCAGCTCGCTTAACAAAGGATCTTCTAGACCTGCAAGGATGGGGGCTCAGCACTTGGGAAGGGAGTAACATGGAGAGTCTTGCAGAGACTAAGTCTCAAGTTGACAATAATCATGATCCCCGCACATATTAAAGGGGTGTGACATCTGGAAAGTAAGCCTGATCCAACCTATCCAAAAACCATGGGTCATAACTCCAGGCTTCCTAGAGGAAGATGATAAAGGTCTAAGACAGCATAGACCCCAGGTAACAGATAGGGGTGTAGAATATAACCATATCATCATTTTTCAGGAGGAACAGCTGCAGAGCAACCTCTGAGACTTGTGTTATAGAGCAGCCCATCGTGTCTTTAACGGTGCATAGTGAGCCAGGCATCTGCCTCAGCTGGGGTGTCAAAATATTTGGTAGCGCCCTCATGTTGAAATCATAGGCGACTGGGATAGAGCATTCCATATTTAATGTTGCGGCCTCGTAGTCTGCCGCGAACCTCAGTGAAGATGTTTTTTTTTTTTTAAGTTCCGGAGAGAAATCAGGAAACAGCATGATGTGATGATGTGGGCATTGCCATATTGTACATTTGGGTGCTTCCTGGCTCCAGATAGTGTACGGTCTCGGTAGTTTAGGAAACGTACCAGGAAGGGACGAGGAGGGGTCCCTGGGATAGGTCGACCCATTGGAACTCGATTAGCGCGTTCCGCCACGTATGTAGGGGAGATATCAGTGAACCTCAGCAAGTGTTTAAAGAAGGCTTTTGCAAAGTCTGCCGGGTGGCCTCCCTCCGAGCCCTCAGGAAGTCCCAGCACCCTGACATTGTTGCATCTAATTTGATTTTCGACATCATCAGATTTCGCCACCAGAGATTTTATTGTGTTTTGCAGATCTGTGAGCTGGTTGGTATGTTGTCCCGTTCAATCCTCAACCTCCAAGATCCGAGTTTCAGATTCTGAAAAGCCCCCGTATTTAATCTAAATCATTCCAAATAAGGTTGAACTCTTCTGCCAGATGATCGATCTGTATCAATAGAGCTGTTCTGCTGTATTCGATCGCGGCTAAGATCATGCTTGTGTCACCTGTAGAGGACGGGGGTATAGGAGGCACAGAGGTTTTAGCAAGAGAATTTTCTTTCATATCCGCCAACAGGGTTTGAAGTTTCTTGAGAAGGCTGGGATCCACACTTGTGGTTGGAGTTGCAGTCTGTGCCCTGGGCTGCTGTTTAGCTTTGGCTCGCCTATTTGGGGGCATCAGACAGCTGTTTGTCGGGCAGGGAAATTCGGCTCTCTATGGAGGATGATGCTTGTTAGGAGGATCTGGGTAGGGTTGTTTTTAGTGGGGGGGGGGGAATAGCCACAACATGCGGTACTTGAGCCAGGACCGTGGCCTGTGACCCCCCCCCCCCCCCATCACAGATTGAGCTGGAAACTTGCTGTAATATTTTGGTGGAGCAGCAGACTGTCTGGGGAGGAAGTTTTAATGACCAGATAGAGCAATGACCAGACACAGAGGAGTCAGGGAGACTAAGAGTAAATGCTTGAGTGTAGCAAGATGGCTTCCACTCACAGAACTGGTGCTGGGAACTACCTACTCTTCGGGTGGCTGTGGTTGCAGAGGAGTCCTGCTATGGAGAGGTGGCAGTTTAACAGGCTGAGTAGTTCTGGTGTCAGTACAGGGAGTGAGCCGGGCACTGGGGGAGCATGGAGACCGGGAGTGAGTATAGACACTGCAGCAGGGTGGAGCAAGATGGCCACCACACATGTCACCGGGATCAGTGCCGTGGCCGCTACCCGTCACAGATGGACCTGGATAACCACGGCTAACCCAGCCAGGAATAGTTTTCTGGTGGGTAATTAGTGCAGTGCTAATGATCAACAATATGGAAAGTGCACACTGGAACTAACACAATGTGAATTGTGAAATGTAAACAAAGATGTGAGTAATATAAACTAATAATACAATTTCAGAGAAATGAGTAGGCTTTAAATAACAATATGAGAGAAGTCCATGTGAAGAAAACACAATGAAGGAAAATTCTTCCCATTTAGATGGCTCAGAGTGAGAGGAAAATATGCACTTTCCATATTGTTGATCATTAGCACTGCACTAATTACCCACCATTTATACCAGACTTTGTTAGTTTGAGTGCTAGCAGCTCCCTTCTTTGTTTATTTGGGTTCTAGCGCATTTTTTCCCCACTTTTTCACAGGGATAGTTTTCTAACAGGCTAGGGTACTCCGGTGGCTAGATGGGGCCCTGATTGGGCACAGGAGAGACGGGGAGGCCGTGGGTGTTCGTTAGGGTGTAGCAAAATGGCCGCTACTCACGTGCTGGATCCAGGAATCACCCGCAAGCTGGTATAAGGCAGCGTCACTGTGAGGGCTGTAGGCAGCAATGGTTGTCTCCGGTAATGTGTGAGGAGAGAGAGGGGAGTCAGGAAAGCCAGGAGGCAGTGCTGGCACAGTATCCGGGAGGAGTAAGATGGCCGTATCCGGCCCCGAGGTGGCTGCAGTTCAGAGAAGTACTGCAATAATGGCCCGTGCGGCGCGCTGACAGACTGGGGAACTTTGTGGTGTGTGGAGAAATTGAGGTGGGTCTGATTGAGGAAGAAAAGCCAAGGATGGTTGTCAGGACGGCAGGAGCTCTTTACTTGCACGTCGGCTCAGACCACCATCCGGCCACGCCTCCCTCGGGTGCGGCAATGTTTAACGAATTGTGTTGTGGTGAGGGGGGCATTAGGGAATGGTAAGAGTGGAATATCCTTAGGTTTGTCTGCTATCTGCGCAACAAGTTGGTCTAGAACTGCTACCAGGCACCATGCAGTATGGGTCTCAAAGAACTTACTGTAATATCGGTACTGGCTCCTGTCTGCTGCGTCTTGCAAGCCTTAAGGTGACACCGGAAATGATCCGGGTATCTGTCTAACTTATTTACCTGTACATGTGAATTTGCCTGTCCTGTCCTTAGGAAACCATAAAAAGCCAGATACATGGCTGCCTTAAGGACTAGGCTAGGTAGTTGCCTGAAAGGGGACCTGGTAAGCATATCGGACATGCTACAGAATGCTCCCCGTGATGGGGAGCCTGCTAGCCGCAGCAGGTGGGCTACTCCTCTGAATTCCCTTTAATATGGCCTTAATGGTGTGTGCTGAGAAAATAGAGGGCCTATCGGGGTGCAGCAAGGACGCAAAGTGTTGGATTACAGCCAAATATGTCTTAACGGTATTGTGAGAAAGTTTAAGCTGGGAGTGGCAGCAGGCCACAAAAGTAAGTAGGTGTAACGGAACGTCCCACACTCCGACCAAGTGCCTCCGTCATACACCGCTTCCTATGAGTCTGGACATAGATATCAGATATTCCAGCTGCCCTCAACACACAACGAGACGAGACTTGTTTGTGTGCTAAGACATGGAGGCCCAGATTCACGTAGATAGGCGTAAATATAAGCGGGCGTAGCGTATCGTAGTTACGCTACGCCGCCGCAACTTAGAGAGGCAAGTGCTGTATTCACAAAGCACTTGCGTCTAAAGTTACAGCGGCGTAGCATAAATGTGCCGGCGTAAGCGCGCCTAAATCAAATGAGGAACAGGGGGGCGTGTTTTATGTAAACCAAGCATGACCCCACGTAGATGGCGCTTTTTTCGAACGGCACATGCGCGCGCATGCTCAGTATCACGTCGAATTTTCAAATTAAATTACGCCCACTCAATGCCTAGACGACGTGAACGTAACTTACGCAAAGCCTTATTCGCGAACGTTTTACGCAAACGACAAAAAATTTGACGCTGTCCCAACGTCCATACTTAACATTGCGTACACCTCACTATAGCAGGGGTAACTTTACACCGGTCCGACGCCTTACGCAAACGACGCATATAGATACGCCGGGCACACGTACGTTCGTGAATCGGCGTATCTACCTAATTTGCATATTATATGCGTAAATCTACGGAAGCGCCACCTAGTGGCCAGAGTAAATATGCAACTAAGATACGATGGCGTAAGAGACTTACGTCAGTTGTACCTAAGCAAAAATCCGGCGTATCTTGCTTTCTGGATACAGAAAAAAGATACGCCGGCGCATCCTAGAAGTTACGCGGCATATCAATAGATACGCCAACGTAACTTCTTTGTGGATCTGGCCCGGAGTGTTTATTAGAACCAAGAATACAGCCTTATATACAGTTAGAGAAGGTAACCAGAAGATAAATTAACATGAGCTAATTAACTAATCATTTACCCAGACGAGGCGACTCAGATTTTCATGGTAGACATCCCGGCTCCGATCACCTGCTATACAATACATATTATCTTAAGTGTAAACACAGGACATCTTCACACACAATAGCAGGGTCAATTAGCACAGAGAACAGAGAGATGGCTGGAGGCGATGGCATTAGCATCTATGAATGAGTCACTCTTACAATTAACCCTTTGAGTTCAGAATCAACAACCAGTAAATAGTTCTACAGATATCCTGGAATATATTGTGGATAATAAATACATAAAAATCCCATCTCAAGTAGTCCAAGATATCATTTCTCAGTCATCCTATGCCCCTATTGAATGATTTTAGACATAAGATGGTTCAGGGATGTCCCGGGTGAGTCTGTCACAGTAGGTATGGAATGTTGTAGCAATCTAGCCTGGGGTACCGAGAATGAAACGACTGGAAAGTATTCCAAGCTGTGTTTTGTCAATCAATGCAACCACGCCGGTCCAGTGAACATCTAATCTATCGTTAACAGTGAGAAGTGTGGGGCCGGAGTGGCAAAGGCGTCTGCATCTGGAACCTGCTGAAAATACAGTGGATAATTAAATCGGGATAAAGCATAAGCAGCTGTATCCTCTACACCAGGGGTCTCCAAAATATGGCCCTCCAGCTGTTCAGGAACTACAATTCCCATCATGCCTAGTCATGTCTGTGAATTGCAGAGTTTTACAATGCCTTATGGGACGTTTAGTTCCACAACAGCTGGAGGGCCGTAGTATGCAGATCCCTGCTCTACACAACAGGTGTCAAACACAAGTCCCGCAGGCCGAATCCGGACCTCCAGGCCATTTCATGTGGCCCTCGCACCTCTCCTGCAGCTGCAGAAGAGCTCCAGCCCTCCCCTGGTCCTACTATAGACCCTTACTTTCTGCTTTCAAGCAATGCATCCAGCTTCTTCCCAGCAGTAGCATAAGGAAAGGGGGGTGCACTGTGATGTAAGGGAGAGTGGGGGACTCAACTTCTGATGGTGGGGTGGCTCTTGACATCTAATATATGGGGAGGGGATGCGCTGGACATCTAATTTTAAAGCGGAGTTCCGGCCACAATTTCACTTTTTAAATATAAATACCCCTGTAATACACAAGCTTAATGTATTCTAGTAAAGTTAGTCTGTAAACTAAGGTCCGTTTTGTTAGGTTGTTACAGCATTTAGACACTTTATAAAATAGAAATTGACTGGGGCCATCTTAAGTGTGGGCATCATGAAGCCAGACTGTATGACTTCTTGGATTTCAGCCTTGCAGATCTCGCACATGCTCAGTGCTGCACAAGCAGTGTAATAGGTTTCAGATCAGGTTTCAGCACCTGTACTGTCCAAGTCACATGATTCTTCGAGACTGGGGAGTGCACAGACTCCTGGAAAGTTACACCCACTACATTCCCAGGAGTCTGTGTGGTGTAGGTTAGGAAGCTTAAGCACCTAGGTGCAGGAAGAGGGAAGATTAATTATTCTGCCTAGCAACAACACTTTGAAGGCATCTAAAAAAAAAAATTTTTTTCTTAAAGGACTAATGACATTTTTTTAAAACTACTGATGTAATGTTATATTTATGGGTGGAACTCCACTTTACAGATACAACCGGCCCTTTTGAGGGCAATCATAATGCTGATGCAGCCCACGATGAAATTGAGTTTGACACCCCTGCTCTACACCATTGATGAACCTGCAGTGAATATGGGGGGGGGGGGGGAAGCCAAATGAGCCTGCGTATGAAGGACATGATGAGTAACAAACTGGACACCCCTTGTTGATGATTTCGGAGGTAGCCTGATTGTCTGTGGAGAAAACTACCATGTTACTTGTCCATTGGTGACCCCACACCTGTGCTGCAGAAACTATAGGGTACATTTCAAACAGGGATGACGTTTGTTCAAACCTGAGAATTGCCAGACTTTCGTCCAGCCATGGCCCTGCTAGCCAGTGAGTGCCAAACATTTCTGCATAGCCTTTGGTGGCTGCAGCATCAGTAATAACGCAGGCAGATGATACTGACACTGCAGGAATGAACATGGCGATGCTATTCCAGTGCTGGAGGAACTTGTCCCACATGTGTAAATCGGATAAAGCCGCAGAATCTAGTTTGATCCCAGAGTCAGGGGCTATGGGTAACAGTGCCAACAACCTAGAAATGAAGGACCTACCTTGGGGAATTATCCACATGGCAAAGTTGAGCATACCTAGCAGTGATTGCCTTTCCTTCCTGGAACAGGCTTGGGAGACCGTAAACGCATGGATACGATCTCTAATTCTCGCTAATTTATCTGCAAGTAGACTAGCTTGCATGGACTGGGTGTCTAACGTGATCCCCAGAAAGTTGAGTGCAGTAGCCGGGCCTCAACTTCCTTCACTGCCACTGGGATGTTAAGTGCAGAAAACACTGCCATGAGTTTCCATTGATTGGCAGGGGCTTGTTTAGGACTTTCGATGAGGAGGTAATCATCTAAGTGGATGACTTTCTGACAGACTTCTCTATGCGTGAGAATCCAATTTAGTGCCTGCGCGAAAGTATCAAACAGCCATGGGCTACATTTGGACCCAAAAGTACATAGAAGAAAAATAATATAGACCTCTCCACTTGGTACTATGCCACTGCCAGAGGGAAGGCAGTATGGGGAGAAGCTTGAACGCAACAGAAATGTCGGCCTTGGACAGCCCAGCATCCTTACACATGCTGATGATGTGCGGTATCGTCTGATCAACTCCATGCCCAAGAGGGTTAAGGGAGTGCTGGAAAATAATGGTGGCCACACAAAATATTGACACTTTGGGCCCAATTTGGACATCTTCACTTAAGCCTCGTACACACAATCGGATTTCCCGCTAAAAAAGTGTCAGACTTTTGTCCGAAGGGCATGCACCTGGATTTTGTCTTGCATACAAACGGCACACAATTGTCGGCCAACAAACACGAACGTAGTGACGCACTAGGTGGATTTTCAGCTCTTAAGCGCCACCCTTTGGGCACCTTCTGCTAACGTCTTGTTTGGTGAGCATTGATTCCGTGCATGCGTGTTGCCCGTGGAACAGACAGTTGCAACAGACCGTTGCCCGTGGAAAATGTATAAGCCTTCCATCCAACATTTGTCTGCGAAAAGTCTGACAATTATCTGAGGGAGCGTACAAACGGACAGATTTTCGGCCAACAGACTGTCATCAAACAATTCCTGTTGGCAAATCCGATTGTGTGTTCTAGGCTTTAGGGGTGTACTCACTTTTGTTGCCAGTGGTTTAGACATTAATATCTGTGTTGTAATTTTGAGGGGGCAGTAAATTTCCACTGTTATAAAGCTGTACACTCACTACTTTACATTGTAGCAGTGTAATTTTTTCAGTGTTCACATGAAAAGATATAATAAAATATTTACAAAATGTGAGGGGTGTACTCACTTTTGTGAGAGGGAGAGTGTGTGTATATATGTATAAAAAAAAAAGTCCAGGTTGTATAAACATTGCAGTCCAGGTTGGCTCCTGGACTGCAGTGTCTGAACTTGAGAATGAAGAGTCTGAAGTTTGCCCAGGTGAATGAAAATCAGGTACATATCCAAGAAAGGGCCCATATACGCTATACCAGGGGGTTTTCAAAATTTCTAAACAAAGTTTATTGTCCTTCAAACTTTAAAGGGGCCAGCTGGAGTAGAAAATGTTTGTCCTGGTGTTATTGGAATTAGTGTCCGCTCTTTCGTATTAGGAACAGCGCCTCATCGCCAGTGTCTCTCTCTCATATATAATACACACAGTGGAACCTCGGATTGTGGTTAACGAGCATTTCGCAATACGAGCACTGTATTTAACCACTTCAGCACCGGGCCTATTCTGGCACTTTTCTCCATGTAAAAATCATAATTTTTTTGCTAGAAAATTAGTCAGAACCCCCAAGCATTATATATATATTTTTTTAGCAGACACCCTAGGGAATAAAATGGCGGTCATTGCAACATTTTATCTCGCACGGTATTCGCGCAATAATTTTTCAAATGCTTTTTTGAGAAAAAAAAAAAGGTTTTGTGAATTAAATAACAAAACAATAAAGCCCAATTTTTTTGTATAATGTGGAAGATGTTACGCCGAGTAAATAGATACCCAACATGTCACGCTTTAAAATTGCGCACACTCATGGAATGGCGCCAAACTTCGGTACTTAATCTCCATAGGCGACGCTTTACATTTTTTTACAGGTTACCATTTGAGTTAGAGGAGTTCTAGTACTGTTGCACATGCTTTAACGCACGTGACGATACCTCACATGTGGGGTTTTATTTTTTTGATCACTTTTATTCCTATTACATGTAAACATAGGAATATATTGTGACAGGTGCTCTTTATTCACCACGCATCTCTCCTCCGGGCTGGAAAGCATTAGATCGGGGGGAAAAAAAAATCCAGGTACCTGGGCGTTACATCACGGCAGTCAGAGATGACAGGCAACTATCTGGTCACCGGAAATCTCTATCGTCGCTCTCCGGCCCCCAATGGCTCGGGAGAGACCGGAGAAGCACCGGACTTCACCTCCCGCTGCCTATAAGAACGATCAATCGGCAGAACTGCCACTATGATCGTTCTTACAGTGCGCAGAATCGCTGGCAGCAAACAATATCTGAATGATGCCTGTAGCTGCAGCATCAGATATCACCGCACAAAGTCGAGGACGTCATCGATGTAGAAGTGGTTTAAAAAAAAAAAAAAACGTAACTCAGTTTGCGAGTGTTGTCTCGCAAAACTAGTAGGATTCAGGCCAAAGCGGTGTGAAGTACCGTGTTTGGCCTGAGGTGGGGGGGCAGCATTCGGAAAGACACGAGGACAGTTTGGCTGACCTCGGGAACAGAGTCCATCTGACGTTTGCTGGTGTTTTTGGGCCTTTCCAGCCGTTTGAGGCTCTCCAGTGCCCCCTCACCTCTGGCTGCATGCGGTATTGCATGCCATTGAAGTCAACCAGGAACAAATTATTCTCGTTTCCATTGACTTCAATGGGGAAACTCGCTATGTAATGCAAGTACTTTGGATTACGAGCATTCTTCTGGAACGGATTATGCTCGTAACCCAAAGTTCCATTATATATATATATCCCCCACTGTTGCCAACAGTGGGGGCAGTGATAAAAAAAATGCCTCAAGGGCAAAAAAAAAACGACCATATTCAGCCCCCAGCTGCAGGTTCACGACTTGAACGCAGGAGATTGGCCGCTCAGCCCATTCTGTGCAGCCATGCCTGTCTGTCCTCTCCCAGCCGATGTCATCCAATCAGCAGCAGATCAAAATGGAGAGCTCTTCCCACCCTCTGCCTTGCTGAGGGGAGGACCGATTACAGTACAGTACCGGGGAGGCAAACATTAGAATGGGAAAGTGCCACGTTAGAGAGTAATGGGGGCACTGTGATGGAGGAAACAGTTTGCTTGGGGCACTGTAATAATTACAGTGCAGTCCCTTTTATATCAGTCCCCCCCTAAATGAATGTAAAGGGGAACTGAGGACATGGATATAATGGGGGACTGTGCTGTAAAGCAGGGCTAAGGACAGACTCTAATTAGCCTTTTTAATGGAAGAGTACAAAGGACTTGTTCACGCACCTGTGTGCATAGGCACATTCAAATAGGCTGTATTTTAGCTCATAGTACCATCAGGCAGTGATTTTGCATGTTTTATGAGGAATGGGAAGTGCTGGCTAATCTGTTACTTGATTAAACCCTTGCATCAGACTGCTAAAAAGGTTGACAAATGTGCATGCTGCAATGGCAAGTTGGGTAAACAATGGGGACAAAGCATTATATAGAAACCCCTCTTCCATAGGCGGAGCAAAATAATTTTCTAGTTGACTACACGAATGGATCCAATAAGATAGGGCTGCCTGGGAGCACAATTGTAGGGGGGAGGAGTTGCTGTCGGGTTGATCAGCGCACAGGGAACATAACAGCTTTGATTTTAATAGCAGTGTGTTCCCTGCCGTGCGCTGTCATACAGCCCCCCCCCCCCCCGGGGATTAACACACAGATAAAGTTCTTTAGAACTTCTTTATGCATAAACCATAAGTCATTTCATGAGGGTGCGTTTAGGGCCAGGGCAACTGGTGGCTTGTAACCCTTTAGGTCTGGCTAGCACAGTTCAGGATTTTAAATTGAGCCTGGGATATGCAATTAGCAGGCCTCCAGCTGCTGGAAAAATACAAGTCCCATCATGCCTCTGGGTGTAATGCTTGTGGCTATCAGTCTTGCTATGCCTCATGGGACTTAATTCTGCAACAGCTGGAGGTCTGCCAATTGCATATACCTGCAATAGGGAATGCATAGGTTGACACTTACAGAACTCAGGGTAGTCTGTATAAGACACCGGCAGCTGCAAATTGCATGGGACTGTCACAAGGACAGAGATGGTGTCAAGGCCTGGAGTTGTCTGCAAAACGCAACTCCTGAAATATTAAGTCTAACACCTTTACAACTGCCCGACAACCATTGTTTAATGTGCCGAGATGAGCGCGCATTTAAGTTAGAGCTTAAGTATTTACTGTACGTTTTACCCTTTAAATATGTGCACATGTAGGGTTTTAAAGGCTACTGCACCCCAATGATAGTCTCTGAAACATCACCAAGTCAACTGAATTTAAGGCACGATCAGAACCTTTAGATGCATTTTTAAGTGATGTTAAAACACATGTTTTAGAGACTTTAGGTTTGCAGTTTCACATGTTTTATATCAGAGGTAGTTGTGTTGCAACTAGTCCTTTCTAATGTTGAGTTTGAAGTCACAGCTATAACATTTGGACATGTATAAGGAAACTACATACACTTAAAAAGCAAGACAACGCATATAAAAATTAAGTTTATTAAAAATAATGTGTAAAAGTACTGCACAGCAGCATACAGTTTTTGAATATGTCATTGACATCTGGTGGTCCACCCATCTGACGCACAGGTATCGACATCTTGTCTTGATGGAAGATCCCATTACTCCCAGGTAACCTACAAATAAATAATTTATGAATTCTTACGCATTTTCGACATATGGTAGAAAAAAAAAAAAAAGGCAAGCATGTTGGAAAATAGAAAAGACCACTCCAAAGCTATATTATGGGCATTCTGAAACTAGCTGCAATTCTCAGGTATAAATCCAATTTGCGCAAAATCAAGGGCTCTAAAATTTAAAGACAAGAAGATTCTGTGATAAGGTTGATGCGCTTACTGCTGGCAGATCAGTGCCACATACATATTGGAATTGCAAAGTTCACGTTTGCAGTCATGAGGCATTACAAGTGGGAAATTTGGTTCAGTGGCTCAAGAATTTTAACAAGGAAGCTTAGATTATAGGGATTAGATTACAGGGCCATAGTAGTGGCTATGTGTACATTTTGAGACTTGTATTGTCACTTAACGCAAATACCAAAGTAGCTGTACCCAGAACCAGGCAGCCATGTTCACGGAAATTGGTATAAATGCAACTTAATCTTAAAATTTGAAAGATGCAATTTGCAGGCTCATTAAGCTAGAACTTATTCTCATCTTCATGCCAAAAGCAAAGACAACCACCTTAAGCCTACAGGGTTACACAAAGTAGGTGCCAAAAAATAAATAAAAGACACTGGCTGTGTTCATTGAAAAGTATTGTACAGGATTTTGTTACATCAATAGTTTGCACATCACAATATAAAATTGGGAGACAAAGTACAAGAGGGCCCTTGTTCATAAGAGCTTACGATTTAATAGGGTGGGGCTAGTGGTACAAAAGGCAACACTGAACTTTAAACGATCAGCTCATCCCCAAGTGGTAAGTTGAGGCAGGAAAGGCTTCCCTGAAGAGAATGATTTTCAGGGATGGTGGTTAGTAAGGTAGACTAGTTGGCAGCATTCATGATAGATTGAAGGATAGCCTATAGAGAGGTAGGCCTATGGGAAGGGAATTAGTTTTGTTTCATGTAAAAGGGGCACATTTTAGCAATGGTGAAAACAAGCATTTTGACAGCAACTGGATTTGGGGCTGAAACAAGTCAGTCAAGGACAGTGATGGCAAACCTTGGCACCCCAGAAGTTTTGGACCTACACCTCCCCCATGAGGCTCATGCACTCTGCAGTGAGCATCATGGGAAATTTAGTTTGAAAACATCTGGGGTGCCAAGGTTTGCTATCACACCTTGTACCCTGGCATGAGGGACAGATTGTTGTATGATCTTTATGAAAAGTCAAGACAAGCAGGGGGTGGATTACTAAAAGCTCAGTTTAAGACTAATTTCACACTGGAGGCTCAGGCACTTTATCACTAATAGGACATATAAAGCGTCTCATCTGCAGTCCCAGTGTGACAGCTAGAGTGCTTTTAACCCTTAATTTGGACGCTAGCAGGGATTAAAAGTACACTGCTAAAGCTAGCTGTGCTTTACTGCCAACAGGCCCACACGGTCAGTGTTAAAGGGCTTTTAGAACGATCTTTGAACTAGAAGCATGGACACTGCTTTACTTTAGGAGGGAAACTGGAAAGATTTGTGGTGTTCTCAGAGATATTGGAAAGAGTGGGAGGTTGAAATGTCAGATTGTGCAACCGTTTTTCTATAGTAGACCCCAAAATTTACTTACTGTACACATCAGAATATGATGATTTCCAAACTCAAGTCAGGCAGTAAAGCAAGGTAATACAGAATAGCCACCTGTAAAAATATTACAACAGTCAATACATGTTTTGATCTTTTTTCCCCCCATATAAAGCTAAAAAGAAATTCCCTAAGCAAAATGTAGCAAGTAGTGTACCCTGTCTAAACTTGCAGCTATAAGAGCGTTACAATAGTTGTGGAAAACAGTTTCTGCAGTCAAAACTGAACCATCTACATGTTGTACTGTCTGCATCAGTAATTGTGCTGGGCAATTAAAAATGGTTAATGAGCACAAGTTTTACTACTATATAACATATATAAAAAATTGAGGCTTTGTTATAAAGTATGAGAACTGTAGTTTTGCGCCAAGTAATAAATGTATATATTCGATGGGGCAACAGTGCAACTCAAAAGAAACAGCGTAAAGTTGGATACACACACTAGACATTTGTTCGATTTTAGATTTACCAAAACCATGTAGCAAGTGCAAGGGCCTGCCTGATTTCATACAAATTGAGACTGGATGTTTGACCTCATGGTTATAGTAAATCTAAAAGTGATAAAAAAAATTGTATAGTGTATACAGCTTTATGTGCCAATAGGAGCTTACTGGAATCAAGCAGATACTGAAAGATGTGCATGCTACCTATAGTAGGTCATGTACTGTCAACCTCTCTTCATAAAATCCCTCAACATTGCAAGCTGATTCAATCTATCACTAAAGCCAGTTAGCATTAAAGTGTACGTATAGACAAGTTCTTGGTTAGAGAAGGGTAAGGGTTAACGTTTGTGGTTCATGCCCTGTCTGGGGAGATTTACCTATGCCACCACTTTTCTCTTGTGGTCAGTAGGACAAACTGGAGGGGGAAATCTTATTTGTACTTATTCCAGTGACGTGTGCCTTAGGGGGACCTCAGTTCACCAAAAGACTTACACCCAGTAAGCTTACAGGGATGAAAGTATAAATTCTGAAGAAGCCTGGGAGGGAAAAAACGGTTTTAACCCTTTCCCTATTCCATTCAAATAATTTCTGGCTATACATACACATTAAACTTTTAAAAAGATCAAAATCACAAACAAGTCATGACAAAGGAAAGTCTGTTCTTACCTACAAGCACATAACTGCCCCATCTGGCTCGCACTGCCTGCTAGGCTTAACATGAAGGTTCTGTATTCTGGTCTGACTCCTTCCGATGAGCTGATGAATCCCTTTATCTTGCTAGTTGCTTAAGTGTCAGCTTATCTGAATTAAATGGATGACCGGCTACTCTTGTAGCAAGACTGGTCTGAGCTGCTGAATAATATCTTCCTTGCTAGCAGTCACTGGAGATTGTCTCTCTAAAATGGCTCAGTTCCTGACTGTCTTCATCCTCAGGCGACCATTCTAGCTGATTGTGTTTTTTTAACCAGGTATAAGTTGAGTCAAAGCCTTTCATCAAAAGGATCCACCAAGATAAATATTTCATGTGAAGGACACTAGAGATGCATTAAGTTTTTTTTTTTACTGTCACACTAGGCCAACTTGGCGTATTGGGCAGTTAAGCATCAGTTCAGCTGAAACCAATATGGCAGCACAGTTCAATAGTATACTTGTCAAGCATATCCCCCCCCCCCCCCAAGTTTATATGGTTAACTGAATCCTTTACATCTATCCCCTCGCCATAAAGTAGCATAGTAGTCTTCTCTGGTCACCCAAACCCCCCCCCCCCCGACCAACAAACTCCAAGCAGGCCAACATGTCAATTTTGACTTGTTAAAGCCAAGCCACATCATTTAAGATATGCAATCTCCCACACCAAGCAAGTTATGCCACTGCCCCAGACAGTATGAGGCAGTCACATAACGTGTGGGAGGTTGCTGGACAGTCTGCCATTTTCTCTATGCTGTGCTTGAGAATAACTGGGTCTCCGATTAAGCACAAAAAAAAAATTCAGAAGCTTCAGTACATTTTGCACCAGCTTCTGAATTTCTGCAAGAGGAAAAAAGCTGCCTTAATTTAGCAACCAAACCATGCATGTTTACTGCGGCCGCTCTGCCAGATCATGCATGTGATCTGACATTTATGGTCTGGGCCTTGGACACAGCAGAAGCCAGTGGGTCTAGTGGCCCCAATTCCTGACGAAATTATATACACTGCCATTCTGCTTGTGTCCTAAACAAGTCAAATTGTCGTTCTGCCAGTGGAGGAAGACTTTGACCTGGAGTTTCTGCAAAGCAGGAACACAGATCTGTTTTTTTTTTTTTCAAAGCACCTACCCCAGTTAGTAAGCACAACCTAGGCACAGTTAAAAAACCCTTTCCAAGCCAGTAAAGTGATTAATATTTTAGCACTGATCACTGTATTGGTGTCACAAGTGTCAGATTTATCTGCCGCTATATTGCAGTCCTGCCATTAATATTTATCTCCCCCATAGTATGTAGAAGCTATAACATTGGTTTGTGGAAATCTATGCTTATTTAGGATTTACAAAAAAAATAAAGTAGATAACTACATATTGGCCTAAACTGAAACTTTTACTGGGTATGTTTTATACCAGAATGGGAAAAAGTCAATATTGTCTTGGTGCAAAAACGCAGAGGTCATCAAAAACCCATCAAAAGGCAGCTCTATTTGTGGGTAAATATGTCAAACAGAGCTGCATTGCAAAAAAACACGTCATGAAGGGGGGGGTAAAACCTTTGGTCAAGAGTGGTTAAAGCGGTTCTTCACCCTAAAGTGGAGTCCCGCTGATCGGAACCCTCCGGTGTCACATTTGACACCATTCAGGGGGAAGGGTGCAGATACCTGTCTAAAGACAGGTATTTGCACCCACTTCCGGCCCGGCATGTGCTGGGAACACTCGGCTCCCAGCACACAGTGGGAGCGGCTCGCACCGTAGGGAACCGGGCAGTGAAGCCGCAGCGCTTCACTTCCTGGTTCCCTCAGCGTGGATGGCAGGGGGAGCAGCAGAGACGATCGATCGTCCTCTGCTGCGATCGGCACTGGACTCCAGGACAGGCAAGTGTCCTAATATTAAAAAAGTCAGCTGCAGTATTTGTAGCTGCTGGCTTTTAATATTTTTTTCCCCATGGCACATCCGCTTTAATCAAAATGTACCTCTTAAGACAAACCTAAAGAAAGAACTTTACAGTAACCAGTTCTTAGGCTGGGGTAACTGGCAAATTTGGCCCTCAAATCTGGTTGACCCAACCTCTTTATTGGCCCACTATGACAGTTGCTTTTATGGAGATGGTAGCATGGGGGAAAGATCTGCATGTAACAGAAAAATACACCCTCAGCATGAAAAGCATTGCAGTCAGTGGATTACTCAGTGCCAGGCTCCTGCAGCCTCTTCCAGCTTCCTATCCAAACAGATACAAGCTTTTGGCTATGACAGCCAGAGGAGGTGTCACTGGACTTTAACGATTGACTCAGTTGTGTGGGTGGAACACCAACATCTGATTTCAAATGTGAGCAACTGTTAGGGAGAAGGGGCACATTGTCACAGGGGGAAGTGTTTTTCTGTGGGGTGGGTCCGCTTGGCACCATGCTTCATCCCAAATATGGGTTAAAAAGATGGAGTTGACCTTTAATACATCAGTTACAGTAGCCCTGAACTCTTCATAAATGTATACATTTTCCTGCAGCCCGGGTGCAGAGGCATCATTTATGGTCTCCTTTCATATACTGAAGTTACTAGCTCTTAATTTCATACCGAGCTATCACAATGTACATTACAAGCTGTAGCAAATAAAGAGCCTGCCAATTTCCTGGCCAGAAGACATCCAGCATCTAGTCTACTTCCCAGCCTACCTATGGTGGTCTGTACCCAGGTAGCCGACCGACTTCCACCCAGTGCATATTCCTCCCAGGAGCTAGCCCACCGCTTACATTAGGGTGTCGTGATTTCAGAAAGCCAAGTGCAGCATCTTAATTTTTTAAAAAGTTAGCATGGTAAATTAAATGAGGGGGATAATAAACCAGAGTTTCGCAGTATTAGGGTACTAAGAAGTTGTAGCAAAGTGTGCTGTATCGGGCTTCAAAGCCAATTCAGCACAAGCATCAAGTCGCCTGTCTGATTTAAGACCTCTGTAGTTATTTGTCAAGTCACCCTTATGCACGATATCAAGACTGACTTCCTTGGCGAAAGGGGAGAAAAAACAGCCCCAAAAACCTTTGATGGGACACCATTTCATATAGCCCTATACAATCTAGGACTTATGGTGCATATAGAACCAACCTTAAAAGCCTTTCCTAGTCAACAAACTGTATACTTTGTTGTTGCAGGATAAGTAGTATTATATGGCAGAAGTACCACTAGACTTATGCAAGGCATAGGTGGACAACAGAAGACTGATTACAAATCCCACTAAATTCTGGAACCACAAACCTAGGCTTACATGCAGTCTTCAGGACACCAACCACAAGAATGTAACACAAGTTAAAAAAAAGGGACACATTTATTCAAGAGTCATGATGCCTTTACAATTAAAAAATAAAACTAAAAAAAAAAAAAGGAATCCTATACAATAAAACCCAGTCCTAGGAATGCGTGACACTTCAACAATACATTAATATTAAGTCTTCATATTTCTTCCTGTGTTTTTCCTCACACATAAAGATTTGCTAACATTTCTTCATGTAGCAGCTATGCCCTGCCACAACTGTGCTTGGCTGAATTCAACTTGTGTAGTAACCTGTCGCTTGCCTGGCTGTCCTCTCCTGCTAAGCATTTCCTGTTGAATAATATGGAATAAGTGCGTTAATCTACACGTGTCAAAGGCCAATGTGTAATGGCAGTTACCTGTTTGGCATGATTTGTTCCATTAGAAAGACTGCCATTGCATAACAACTTACCTAAAGCCGTTTAAAATCTTCTTCCGCCACCATATCCACTGCCGCCGCTGGAACCACCTCCATAGCCACCTGGGGGGGGGGGAACAAAAAAGCACTTTAGAATTTTTTTGAAATTCCCCATTTTGGCAGCCCAAAGATTAGGGGCAATCAATACAAAGTCTGCATGCAAAATACAGCACAAGATTAGGTTCTGTAAGGCTAGTCATTGATCTTTACAAGAGGACAGACCAAGCATGGTTTTGGATAAAAGCATGAAGTGAAAGTTCAGTTACAGAAAATCTGTCATGTGAAATTACTTGAACCGCTTTCTCACCCCCCAGGTCCTACGATCACCTGTTAGACAAGTTGCTGCTTTACCAGTCTGAGGGAGGGGATTTGAAATAATTTTGGCTTTGCCTTCTCCAGCGCTGACAGGTTCTGATTTGGGGGGGGGGGGGCTGGGTGAGTTTAGTGCAAATTCACCTTACAGATTTTCTGTAAAGGTCAACATTCACCAGACCCACATTTATTTTTGGTTATTTTCCAATTCTTTGAGATCATGCAATCACTAAAGCACATCAGGCTCCCCCTAATGGCCAGTAACCATCACAGGCCTTTTAACAGCCAGGATATCAGGCTGCTAAAAACCCATGGAAATGCTTTTCAGCATCTTGTCAACCCAGGTGTTTGACCGAATGCAAGTTTGCTGCACCTTTAAATTGTTTAATAACCACGCCCCTCCCCCCACTCAGTGGTGATGGGGGCCATCTCTGCTGCACTCCCCTGGTTACTCATGGCACCTATAGGCAGTAACCACATGAAACCAGACTTGTGGTACTGAAGTTAAATAATTGATTTGAGTACAGCCAGCTTGCCCATAAATGCTGAACTGGCCAAGCTTCGATCTATGGTCGGTTTAAAGTGATTGTAATGCCTTGTTTGTGCCTCCCTATAAAAGTTATGTTACTTACCTGCTCTGTTGCAGAGCAGCCCAGTCTCCTTTTTGAATCATTCGCTTTTTAGTGCTCCCACAGCAAGCAGCTTGCTATGGGGCACCCAAGCCTAGTCACAGCTGTGTTTATTATTTATTCAGACACGTAGCCCTGACAGTCTCTTCTTTTGATTGGCCAAGCTGACAGCAGCCAATGTGTCACTGTTATATCTCAGCCAATCAAGAGGAAGAATCTGACAGACTTGTGGACAGAGCAACCTCAGGTGTTAAGGGGTGCTGCACAGTCGTTAAAGGACCTGGCGTACAGGTACAAGTGCCTGCTATGTACCGATAAAACCACACCGAGAATATACAGAACTCTAGAATAGCTTAAACTTCTATTATCCACAAATAATAAAAAAAAGTTTCTCACCACCACTATTAAAAGGTTTCTCACCGCCACTATAAGGTCCAGAACTCCTTGCACTGTAATTTCCACCACCTTTCATTGGCCCAAAGTTTGATGATGACTGGTTATTGAAGCTGCCAAAGTCACTGTAATTGCCGCCGCCGCTACCACCGCCACCACCACTGCTGCCACCAAAGTTTCCTAAGAAAAAATAAGACATTTAGAAAAAGCATATAGACAAAATAAAGGGTAACAAACTACAATATAATCTTGCCAATTACCATTTCCGCCACCAAAGCCGCTGCCCCCGCCACTATAGCCATCGTATCCACCACCACTTCCACCATAACCAGCTTGGCCGCCGCCTCCATAACCTTGTCCACCTCCATATCCACGGTTACCAGAGTAGGGTGGATTGCTTCCATAGCCCCCATCATTGCCAAATCCGTTGTTGTAGCCACCTTCATTGCCACCTCCATATCCACCACGTCCACCAAAACCACCTAGGAGGCAAACAGATGCATGAATACTATTGAAAAGCCATTAAAAACGTATAGGGTTTCCATTAGAAGTTACAAATTACAACTTACCACCTCCTCTGCTTCCACCAAAGTTTCCTCCACGGCCACCATAGCTTTCACTGCCACCAAAACCACCACCACCGCCTCCACCACCACCACGTCCAAAGCTTCCTCCTCCTCCACCACCACGTCCTTGGGGAAAATTAGAAAATTCAGTTTATAGTACCAAAAACACAAATTCAGACAATCTGAAAACTGGAAGTCCCATATAGTTCAAGACTACACCCTCTTGCTTCCTAGCCAGCTTTATTAGATACCAATCCACCCCTTTGTATGTTTAGACCCATTTAAATGTCACATTTACTGTAAAGCAGCCAAATTCATGTCAGTTCTAGCACCAGCATATTCTAAAATACCACAAGAAGCAGATACCAGTAGCAATAGGCCCTCCCAATCATGCACAAATTACTGAAGTAATGTCAACTTCTTGAGGCTACAAAAGGGCCAGAAGTCAGAATATTTGTTAACATGTTACAAGTCTCACCTCTTTGGCTGGAAGATGCTGTGGACATTTCTTGTCTGGACAAAGCTTTCCTTACTTCACAATTGTGGTCATTGATGGTATGGTATTTCTGAACTGTAAAAAGTTAAAGGTTATACAATGCAAACATTCAACATAGTAAAGTTTATGAAACAAAGTTTAAGAACCAGGCGAAAGCATTTACTTACTGACAATTTTGTCGACTGAATCATGGTCTTCAAATGTAACAAAGGCAAAGCCCCTTTTCTTGCCATTAGCACGGTCTGTCATTATCTCAACAGCTTCTATCTTTCCATACTGTTCAAAATAGTCTCTCAAGTGAGATTCTTCTGTGTCCTCTTTTATTCCTCCAACAAAGATTTTCTTGACCGTTAGATGTGCTCCTGGTCTTTGAGAGTCCTGAAATTACACAAGATCTTTAGCACTTCAGTATGACAAAATAATGAGAATACAATCAAGGACTTTTCCTGTAGACATACCTCTCTGGAAACTGCTCGTTTAGGCTCCACCATGCGACCATCCACCCTATGCGGTCTTGCGTTCATAGCAGCATCAACTTCCTCAGTGTTAGCATAAGTAACAAAGCCAAAGCCACGGGACCGTTTTGAGCCTGGATCTCTCATGACCTATAAGATAAGACCAACCCTTGTTACCACAAAAACCTGTAACATTTATTAAGTCCCCCAGCTGTGTCCCTAATTTAATGTGCCCGCCAATAAATTATAATTTGTTAGCATTGTAAAATTATATTTTTTTTAGGGTACCTTCCTGCTAGATCAGGAAGCCTATACTACTGTTCAAAACGAATCCTAATACTACCATATGAAAATTAATACGAAATATTAACAGTAATGTTGATTAGCTTTTCTAATTGTGTGAAACCATATAGATTGCAAAACGTATTGAATGAAACCGTGCGTTTTCACATGGTAAAAAAAATAGGCATGGAAACGGTAACCTGGAAGATCTTTAGCTCATTTCTCCACACAACTGAAGTGGGAATAAAGGAGGGAGAGCCCAGGTGGAAAAGGCTAAATATATATTTTGTCACTTTTTGTTAGGTGAACAAATCGATCAACTTCCAGGCCACAATTTTGCATTCTAAATTTGGTCACTACATGATGGTAGTATTGTGAGTCTTGTTGAATTTTTCATTTTCCTAAAGCATATTCGAAAGTTCTCATATATAGTGTATGGCCTGCATTAGGTGCAAAATCATGAGGCAAAAGACATACTAACAAATGAAAGAGACTGCTTCAACCATATGATAGGTTTATACTGTAAACACCAGTTAAAACGTTATTTTTGGCCAAGTGAAACTTACCACACAGTCTGTTAGGGCGCCCCATTGTTCAAAATGGTTTCGAAGGCTTTCGTCTGTGGTCTCAAAGCTTAAACCGCCAATGAAAAGCTTCCGGAGTTGTTCAGGTTCCTTGGGTACAACAAAGGCAGATTATAGCATGGCAATAAAAGCTTTAAAAAATATATATATTGTTAATCTGTATTTGGCCATCATCCTTACCACCAACAAAAAGGGACGAATTATAGCAGCAGAGGAAAGCAGCTTGATGGTTAAATCGAACTAAGGCCCATTAAAACTAGCAGATGCACATTATGCACTGCATACTTTACTGGTGTGAAACAAAAAAAAGTGGGATATCTGACAAATCACACCATATACTCTAAAACAGAAAACATTTCATGTAGCTGTATGCACCACTACTGAGCGCTGCAATGTTCTCATAGTAGACAAGTATGACACGCCCACCCCCTACAGGTTAGTCAGCTCACGTGTTAAGGGGCAGGGAACATTAAAGCAAGTTAGGTTTCAGCTGCAACTTCACCCTAAGCTCATTGTACACAGCGTGTCTGATGGGGGGGAGGGAAATATATGTAGCTAGTTAGTATTAAGCCAAGACTCCATTTTAAGTGAAGTTTCACACCATTCCATAAAAATGGCCTTATATTCTGCTGTATCAAAACAGTAAGGGCTGGCTCACCACACTCCAGATACATGCTGAATGCATGCAGTTAACCATGTTCCAGTATAGTCTTGGGAAAACAGCAGCATGTTCTTTATTTCTGGAACTGGATTGCCCTGGAAACTAACTGTACTAGGTGAACTATGATTGGAAACAACTTTCCTGGCAGTTTGATAAAAAAATAAACACACGGACTGCATGTCCCTAGTGGTGAAAGGAATTAAACAAAACCACAGTCTAATGACTCTTAGAGAATGAATGGCTCTAGAACAGGGGTCTCCATACTTTCTAAACAAAGGGCCGGTTTACCGTCCTTCAGACTATAGGAGGGCCGGATCGATGGCCAGCATTTTTCTGGCATCAGTAGGAGTGAACATCACCACATTTGGTATTAGGTTGGGTAATATAGGGTGTAATTGTGCTCCATTATTGGTGTCAGTAGAAGAAATGGTGCCCCATTGTTGGTGTTAGATGTCAGAATAGTGTCTCATGTCAGTGAGAGGATTAGTGCCCCAAGGGCCGGATAAAGGTAAGGAAAGGGCCGCATCCGGCCCCCGGGCCGCAATTTGGAGACCCCTGCTCTAGAACAAACAAGTTTTATACTCAAATGTAAACCCCCCCCCCAGTGAACTGGATCAAGACCCCCCATTCACAAGTTTGCAACATATACAGACATAATTTGTATCAGATGAGCCCTATATTTACAGAAACCAATGAAGCATCAAGGTGACCCATGTTCCCTTTGTCACCCTGTAGGCCATTGATGAGATTTCCTCACTTCCTGTCCCATAACCCAACAGGAAGTGAGGAAATTCCTGTAAAATGAGAAAATCTCAGCGTGTCACTAGAACTCGTGTCCCCTTCTATTGCTGTTCTGGTGACCGCCTAGAATGAAGATTACTCAAATTTGATCACGGTAAAAACGAACAAAGATGAAGGGAAAAACCCCAACAAATCCCCATCCACTATCTAAACAAAACGCGGCCTTATAGATTCGATGATAGAAATTCCGAGCAAGGTTCCCCAGACATGGCGTCCTTTCACGGAGCCAAGGTCGCTATTCGGGATACAAAAAAAAAACAACACACGAGATGGCAGGCCCGGCTCCTCTAATTAGTAATAATAAGCGTCTTCCCTTGTATAAAGCGCCGTGTGCCCATGAATCTGGGCAGGGAGGCGATGGACGCGGCCGGGGACAATGGCGCAGAGCACGTGGAGTAGGCCGCGGCCTGCCAAGATGGCGGCGGACAAAGCGCGCGCTTCCCCCTCCCTCCCCCGCCATGTCTGCGGATACAGACAACAGCCGCTTGGCTTTGTCTATCCGAAGGGGACACCGAATAAAACAAAGACACGACACCCCTAGACAGGCCGAGAACTAATGGGTAGATGCGTCACACCGGAGACATTATTTTCTCACTAAACTCGAATATATTCGGAGATATAACCCAACCCCTTATATATGTCCCCGCTATTCCTTTACTAACCTCTGACTTATGCATGATGGCAAATTGCAACTGTTCCTCCGCTCTAAGGACGACGACCAGACAAGGCTCACACCGCTGCGATGAAGGGCGTCGACTTGCGTACAGGACCTATTTACCTCAGCAAAGCCCGCCCAACAAATTCCTCATTCGTCCGCATCTACTTCCGGCCTCCCTGATTGGACGAACAGTCTGCTTTGTGTTTCTTTTAATTGGATCCTCTGAAACAGCCGTTTGGACACGCCCACCGGTCTTAGCCTTCCAGCGCCTTTCCGCCCCGCCCTTCCTGTGATTGGTGGAAAAAGATGCCAATCAATGTTTCACAGCTAACGTCTGTGTACTGTATGGGGGGAGGGAGCGGGCTTTGTGGTTCGTATTGTTCGGTGAATGAGTGTACTACGGCCTGATTCTGTGCGGACCACGGCGGCGGGCATTACAGGAAATGTGCAGTCCTAGTAATAGTAAAAGGAGGGGGAAGAGGTTAGAGTGAGCGGTAAAGGGCGGAGTCGCGCAGGCGCGTTGGTCCTTGTTTTTGGCGGGGTTTAGTGTGCGCGCACCGTGCTCCCCGGTAGTGGTGCTCAGCTGTGTCTAGCCGGCGTTGTCGCCTGTCTCCGCACGAGAAGGTGAGTGGCACACACGGGGCACTTCCGCCTGCACCCGCCGCACACAGTATAGGGGGAGACGGTGTCCGCTCCCGGGGCTCATTGTAAGGAGAGAGAGGACTGAAAGCCGGCCAATGGCTGCACTATAACCACCGGAGCGGCCAATGGCGGGCCAGGTGGGGGCGGGTTATAGGAGGACCGCCGATGGCAGCATGCATGCGGGTACCGGGGCCCCACCGGGAGGACACAGGGGGTGATCTACCGTACGGATGGATGTTATTCTCCCAGACACATGTCATAGGTCCGGCTTCACCACTAGCATCCGCAAGATTACACTCCAATGTCTGAACCCATAACTGTGATCTATAGTACAATGTCTGAACCCATAACTGTGATCTATAGTACAATGTCTGAACCCATAACTGTGATCTATAGTACAATGTCTGCACCCACACCGGGGATCTCTATACATATCCCCATAGTACAATGTCTGCACCCTCACCGGGGATCTCTATACATATCCCCATAGTACAATGTCTGCACCCTCACCGGGGACCTCTATACATATCCCCATAGTACAATGTCTGCACCCTCACCGGGGATCTCTATATATCCCCATAGTACAATGTCTGCACCCTCACCGGGGATCTCTATACATATCCCCATAGTACAATGTCTGCACCCTCACCGGGGATCTCTATATATCCCCATAGTACAATGTCTGCACCCTCACCGGGGATCTCTATACGTATCCCCATAGTACAATGTCTGCACCCTCACCGGGGATCTCTATACGTATCCCCATAGTACAATGTCTGCACCCTCACCGGGGATCTCTATACATATCCCCATAGTACAATGTCTGCACCCTCACCGGGGATCTCTATACATATCCCCATAGTACAATGTCTGCACCCTCACCGGGGACCTCTATACATATCCCCATAGTACAATGTCTGCACCCTCACCGGGGATCTCTATATATCCCCATAGTACAATGTCTGCACCCTCACCGGGGATCTCTATACATATCCCCATAGTACAATGTCTGCACCCTCACCGGGGATCTCTATATATCCCCATAGTACAATGTCTGCACCCTCACCGGGGATCTCTATACGTATCCCCATAGTACAATGTCTGCACCCTCACCGGGGATCTCTATACGTATCCCCATAGTACAATGTCTGCACCCTCACCGGGGATCTCTATACATATCCCCATAGTACAATGTCTGCACCCTCACCGGGGATCTCTATACATATCCCCATAGTACAATGTCTGCACGTTCACCGGGGACCTCTATACATATCCCCATAGTACAATGTCTGCACCCTCACCGGGGATCTCTATACATATCCCCATAGTACAATGTCTGCACCCTCACCGGGAATCTCTATACATATCCCCATAGTACAATGTCTGCACGTTCACTGGGGATCAATACATATCCCCACAGTACAATGTCTGCACCCTTAGACACCTTAACACCGAGGGCGTATTGCAGGCACTATAGCGTTAAAAATAGCGCCTGCAAACTGCCCTTAAACAGCTGCTACATTGTCTCCAGTGTGAAAGTCCGAGAGCGTTGCGCTACCCGGACGGTAAAAAAAAAAGTCCTGCTAGCCGCATCTTTGGAGCGTGTTTTCCGCTCCTCCACTGTTTCTGCCCATTGAAATCAATGGGACAGCGCGACTATACCGCCCACAATGCGCTGCTTCAGCAGCACATTGCGGGCGGTTTTAACTCTTTCTCGGCCGCTACGCTAGCGGGAGTTGAAAGCGCCGAAATCCGCCCATAGCGTCGGCGGTAAAAATAGCGGCGTTTTACCACTGACGCTATGGGCGCCACAGTGTGAAAGGGGTCTTACCGGGATCCACATATCCTCACAGTACAATATCTGCACCCATACCGAGATCCACATATTCTCACAGTACAATGTCTGCACCCATACCGGGATCCACATATTCTCACAGTACAATGTCTGCACCCATACCAGGATCCACATATCCTCACAGTACAATGTCTGCACCCATACCAGGATCCACATATTCTCACAGTACAATGTCTGCACCCTTACCGGGATCCACATATTCTCACAGTACAATATCTGCACCCTTACCGGGATCCACATATCCTCACAGTACAATGTCTGCACCCATACCGGGATCCACATATCCTCACAGTACAATGTCTGCACCCATACCGGGATCCACATATTCTCAGTACAATGTCTGTACCCTTACCGGGATCCACATATCCTCACAGTACAATGTCTGCACCCATACCGGGATCCACATATCCTCATTGTGCAGTGTCTGCATCCATACCAGGATCCACATATTCTCACAGTACAATATCTGCACCCATACCAGGATCCACATATCCTCACAGTACAATGTCTGCACCCATACCAGGATCCACATATTCTCACAGTACAATATCTGCACCCATACCAGGATCCACATATCCTCACAGTACAATATCTGCACCCTTACCGGGATCCACATATTCTCACAGTACAATGTCTGCACCCCTACCAGGATCCACATATCCTCGCAGTACAATGTCTGCACCCATACCGGGATCCACATATCCTCACAGTACAATGTCTGCACCCATACCGGGATCCACATATTCTCACAGTACAATATCTGCACCCTTACCGGGATCCACATATCCTCACAGTACAATGTCTGCACCCTTACCAGGATCCACATATTCTCACAGTACAATATCTGCACCCATACCAGGATCCACATATTCTCACAGTACAATGTCTGCACCCATACCAGGATCCACATATTCTCACAGTACAATGTCTGCACCCATACCAGGATCCACATATCCTCACAGTACAATATCTGCACCCTTACCGGGATCCACATATCCTCACAGTACAATGTCTGCACCCATACCGGGATCCACATATCCTCGCAGTACAATATCTGCACCCATACCAGGATCCACATATCCTCACAGTACAATGTCTGCACCCTTACCGGGATCCACATATTCTCACAGTACAATGTCTGCACCCCTACCAGGATCCACATATCCTCACAGTACAATGTCTGCACCCATACCAGGATCCACATATTCTCACAGTACAATGTCTGCACCCATACCAGGATCCACATATTCTCACAGTACAATGTCTGCACCCATACCAGGATCCACATATTCTCACAGTACAATATCTGCACCCATACCAGGATCCACATATCCTCACAGTACAATATCTGCACCCTTACCGGGATCCACATATCCTCACAGTACAATGTCTGCACCCATACCGGGATCCACATATCCTCACAGTACAATGTCTGCACCCATACCAGGATCCACATATCCTCACAGTACAATGTCTGCACCCTTACCGGGATCCACATATTCTCACAGTACAATGTCTGCACCCCTACCAGGATCCACATATCCTCACAGTACAATGTCTGCACCCATACCAGGATCCACATATCCTCACAGCACCCTTTCCAGGATCCACATATCCTCACAGTACAATGTCTGCACCCATACCAGGATCCACATATTCTCACAGTACAATGTCTGCACCCATACCGGGATCCACATATTCTCACAGTACAATGTCTGCACCCATACCAGGATCCACATATTCTCACAGTACAATGTCTGCACCCATACCGGGATCCACATATCCTCACAGTACAATGTCTGCACCCCTACCAGGATCCACATATCCTCGCAGTACAATATCTGCACCCTTACTAGGATCTGCATCCAAACTTGGCATAACAGCTTCAACTTTTCTGGGAAGGCTGTCTATAAGGTGTAGTAGTGTGTCCATGGAAATGGTTGACCATTCTCCCAAAAGCGCATTTGTGAGATCAGGCACTGGTGTTGGACTAGAATTGCCTGGCACGCAGTCTCAGCTCTAATTCATCCCAAAGGTGTTCTATCGGGTTGAGGTCAGGACTCTGTGCAGGCCAGTCAAGTTCATCCACCCCAAACTCATTGTCTTTATGGACCTTACTTTGTGCACTGGTGCTCAGTCATGTTGGAACAGGAAGGGGCCATCCTCAAACTATTCACACAAAGTTGGGAACATGAAATTGGCTCAAATGTCTTGGTAAGCTGAGGCCTTAAAGGGGTTGTAAAGCTTTGTGTTTTTCCACCTTAATGCATCCTATGTATTAAGGTGAAAAAACACCTAGCACTCTCCGGCCTCCCTTTACTTACCGGAGTCCCTAATCTCCGTGGGCGCGATCCCGCGTTGCTTTCCCCCAGCTCTTGTCTTCATTGGATGATTGATAGCAGCGCAGCCATTGGCTCCCACTGCTGTTAATCAAATCAATGATGCGACACACCGGGAGCAGGGCAGAGTAAGAAACTCGGTGGCTATGGCCGCCGACTGTATCACATGGGAGCGCGCCCGCAAGCTTACCCCCTTGGGATAGTGCTTCCCAGAGGGGGATTAGCTCTTGCGGGGAGCAGCTGAGACAGCCGCCAAGGGACCCCAGAAGGCGAGGATTGTGGCCACTGTGCAAAACGAACTGCACAGTGGAGGTAAGTAAGGTATGTTTGTTATTAAAAATAAATAAACCTTTACATCCCTATTAAGGGCTCATGCACACTGCAGCTCAAAGAAGCGGCTCCTACAGGCTTTTGAGCTCTAATATTTTTCTGCCTGGATACTGTTTTTAAGGCCCCTTTCACACTGAGGTGTATTTCAGGCGTTTTAGCGCTAAAAATAGCGCATAAATAACGCCTGAAATAATCCTGCCCCAGCATTCTCAATGTGAAAGCCCAAGGGCTTTCACACTGAGGTGATGCTTTGGCGGGAGGGAAAAAAAATCTTCTGCAAGCAGCATCTTTGGAGCGGTATAGGAGTGGGGTGTTTACCGCTCCTTCCTATTAAAATCAATGAGAAACCATGGTAATACTGCCAGCAATGTGCCTCTGCAGAGGCGCATTGCGGGCGGTATTAACCCTTTTTCGGCCGCTAGCGGGGGTATATTGAATATCGCGGTAAATACCACGGTATAGCGGCACCAAAAATCGTGCCGCTATACCACCACCGCACCTTCCCTGCCCAGTGTGAAAGGGGCCTTAATACAGTTCAGTGCATTCCCCCCCCCCCCCCCCCCCCTCTTTTCCTAACTTTAAGGCCTTTCACACTGGGGCGGGAGGCGCGGTGGCGGTATAGCGCCGCTAAAAATAGCGGCGCTATACTATTGGATTTGCCGCGGGATTCGGCCGCTAGCGGTGCGGTATTAACCCCCGCTAGCGGCCGATAAAGGGTTAATACCAGAGGCGCATTGCGGGCGGTATTGCAGCGGTTTCCCATTGTTTTAAATGGGAAGGAGCGGTATACATACCGCTTTTCTCACCGCTCCAAAGATGCTGCTGGCAGGAGATTTTTTTCTCTCCCGCCAGCGCATCGCCTCAGTGTGAAAGCCCTCGGGCTTTCACATTGAGTATGCAGTGCAGGAGTTTTTCAGGCGGTATAGCAGCGCTATTTTTAGCGCTGTACCACCTGAAAAACTCCTCAGTGTGAAAGGGGTCTAAATAAGGACATGTGTGTTCTTTGTGTTCCAGTGCATTTTTGGATGTTTTTTACAGCGTTTAGTGCAGGAAAAATGCAGCACGTTCTATATTTTTTTCTGGAACTGAAACGCATCGGATCTGCAAGCACTGGTGTGAACTATGCCATTGAAAACCATATAACCTACTTTCCATGAGTTTTTGATTTAAAAAAAAAAATGCACTGGACTGCATGTGGTGTGAACTGGCCATACACTATACGAAAATTGGTCCGAAAATCGGTCGTAAAGAAAGATCTTTCGTTTTTCGGCCAGTTAATGGGCACAAAACCGAAAATCGTTTGGACGTTTTTGAGCCGAAAAAACGAAGGACAAGTTTGGAAATTTTCTGCCGAACGAACGATAAATCGGAAGGTTAATGTGTTTCCCGTCCGAACTTTCTGCACTAGGTATATGTAAAAAAAAAAAAAAAAAAACATTTTTTTTTTATGTCCACTGAACGATTTATCGGCCATTACATGATGGCACTATCGTTTGCACTCACAAAAGAACTTTCGTTTTTCGAAAGTTCGTTCGAACGATTTTTCGTGGAGTGTATGGCCAGCATTTAGTGTCATGTGAAGTATGGGCTACTCTGCATTGAAGCCAAACTAAAAGTATTTGTTTCTTATTGAACCCGAATTCCTGGAAATTTGCCCTTTATTGTCTGTGAGGTGCAGAGTTTGTTGTAGCTGCCAATGCAGTTTACATATCAATTGTTTTTGTATCACAATTGGTCTGTTTGTGTTTTTATTTTGCTGTTGCCCTCCTGAGGTAAGGAAGGGGTGATATTGTTATGCCAAAATTGCCATTGAGTTGCAAGAATTGTTCTAACCAAAATACTGTAACACTTTTTGTGGGGGAGGGGGGAATAAATAGGTGTTAATTTTCCCTAATGCCAACACAGACAAGCCATTTAGCATGTATTTTTTTGGTTCTCGAATATGTATGTAATACATGGTGTTTATGTTATTTTGCTTGTACATAGAACAAATAGTACTTGGATAAGATTTGAGTACAGTATGGGTTTTCCAGCATATGGGACCTGTAATGTCCATTGAGGTATACCATATTGTGCATAAATGCATTGGAGTGTCTGCCAAACTGGCATTTAGCCCAGGTTCACACAGAGCTGCGGGAGTGAAGCCGGGCGAGTTCAGCTGAAATCGCACGATTTTACTCCCGCTTGTCAGCCCCGATTTCGGCCGCGATTACAGAGACATGTCTGTGCAGTTTCTGCACAGATGTCAATGTAAATCGCGGGCCGAAATCACAAAAGGTAGTACAGAAACTACTTTTCGGAATTGGTGTATCGCCGCACCGATTATGATGGTGCCATTGCCAGCAAATGCTGCCGATTTGACATGTCAAATCGCACTGGTGTGAACCAGGGCTTAAATCATGTTTGCTAAATGACCACATATAGGTAGATTCAGTAAGAGTTATGCCGACTTATCAGTAGATAAGCCGACCTAACTCAGAATCTACGCCGACTTATGTTTAAGCGTATGCTCAAACAGAGATACGCTTAAACATATCTAAGATACGACGGCTTGCGCCGTCCTATCTTAGATTGCAATATTTTGGATGGCCGCTAGGTGGCGCTTCCATTGAGGTCGGCGTAGAATATGTAAATGAAGAGATACGCCGATTCACGAATGTACGCCCGGCCGACGCAGTACTTTTACGCCGTTTACGTAAGAGATAGGCCGCGTAAAGTTAGAGCTAGGCTCTATTGGAATAGTAATGTCAAGTATGGCCGCCGTTCCCGCGTCGAAATTCGATTTTTTTACGTAGTTTGCGTAAGTCGTCCGTGAATCGGGATTTACGTCGTTTACGTCCACGTCAAAATCAATAGGCCCGTGCGGTGTACTTAGCCGCAATGCACACTGGGAAATGTAGGCGCCCGGCGCATGCACAGTTAAAAAAAACGTAAAAAACGTGAGGTCAATCGCCATTAACATAAAACACGCCCCCCTCCTCAAACACATTTGAATTAGGCGCCCTTACGCCCGCCGATTCAGGCTACGCCGACGTAACTTAGCAGGCAAGTACATTGTGAATCATGTACTTGCCTCGCTAACTTACGGTGGCGTAGCTTAAATTCCTTAAGCTACGCCGCCGCAAAGTTATGCGAACGTACCTGACTCTACCTAATAGTATCTAAGATCCCAACCCTGTTATAATAAAAACCAGAGCATTAGAGGTATATTTTATATTAGTCTCACTACAAGGAAATTGTAGTGAGAAAAATATAAATGTCATCGGTAGAGCTGGGCGATTTTGGCCCCCCAAAAAATCAGTGATTTAAAAAAAAAAATCGATTCGCGATTCGAAACAAGTTGTTTTTTCCTGATGGACCCCGCGCCAGTCCTAAGTTTTCAGGCGAGGCTTCAGCCTAGTCCGCCGCGATCCTGGGAAAAGGCCGCGGAACTAGGCCTAAAAACTTCGGCCTCGCCTAAATACTTCCTGCCCGCAGCGATCCTGGGAAGAGGCCAGACGCCGCTTGCGGCCTTTTCACAGGATCGCGGCGAGCTGCGGGCAGTATTTTTTAGACAAGGCCGCGGCTTCGGCCTAGTCCGCGGAGCGCCGGTCCTTTGGAAAAAAAAAATCGATTTGGTCAAAATCTGCATCAATTTGCCCTCACAACTCGATTCAAGATTCAAATCGATTTTTTCCCCAGCCCTAGTCATCGGTTACCAGTTATTTCTAGTTTAGTTCCAGGCTACAGAGTAGATTTCAAAGCTTTGACTATAGAGTTGCTAATGCTGCTATGTGAAGACACTAGAAGTTTGCAAAACAAATGCTAATGAGAACAGCATTTTCAGTATCGCTAGACAAGGTTTGCATTGTCCTAACCCATGTAAATGAGATCAGTGAACCTGGTCGTGCTGAGCTCTCTGAATTTCGTTTTAATTGGTTTATGGCTTTGTGGGATGGGAATGGTGACTGGTCTTGTTCAGTAATATGTCAGTGAACTGTCTCCCGTTAAGCCCTGTTTGTGAATTGCATAGCAAAAGCGTTAATGTCTGAAGTTATCTGCTGTAGCACTACGTCCTGCAGTTTGTTCTTAGCTATGTTGATGGAAGACATGTTTTCATATATCTGTTATTTATCGCAGGGGTAGGCAACCTCGGCACTCCAGCTGTGGTGAAACTACAAATCCCATCATGCCTCTGCCTCTAGGAGTCATGCCTCTGATTGTCAGGGTCTTGCAATGTCTCGTGGGACTTGTAGTTTCAAGCTGGAGGGCCGAGGTTGCCTACCCCTGATCTATCGTATCAAAGTATTGTTGTGGTGTATACATGTGTATCAGTCAAAACTCTCTCTTTTTTTTTACAAAACGTTTTCCAGCTCCACCTAAATCAGACGTAGATCATGGACAGCACTGAGGCACCTACAGGTACAAGAAACTGCATAATGTGATAGTTTTGTGACATAATGTTCTTTTTTCTGATATCCACATGTTATTGCGTTTTAAATTATTTAAGCCATTGATGTCCCCTTCTCTCACACTCTACTGAAACTAGCAACACAATGGTATGGTGACTCAGTAGAAAATAAAATCTGCTGAAATTCTGAATTTGGCAAAGAGAATAGTGCTTAGGCCCCTTTCACACTGTGGCATATTTCAGGCGTTTTAGCGCTAAAAATAGCGCATAAATAACGCCTGAAATACTTCTGCCCCAGCATTCTCAATGTGAAAGCCAGAGGGTTTTCACACTGAGGCGATACGCCGGCGGGAGAAAAAAAAATCTCCTGCAAGCAGCATCTTTGGAGCGGTGTGTATACTGCTCATTCCCAATGGGACACCGCAATGTGCCTGTGCAGAGGGGCATTGCCAGCGGTATTAACCCCTTTTCAGCCGCTAGCGGGGGTTAATGCTATTCTTTCCCCAAGATTCACTCTCTCTATTTGTTCTGTTTACAGCTACAAGTGAAAGAGAATCCCAAATTTTGGTTTGTCCCCAGAACAACAATAGAGAGGAATCTTCCACTGAGAACCTTTATGACAAACTGGGTACCCTTACTTTGGAAGAATTTTCTCTAACTTCCTGTTTTGATTGTGGGACAGGAAGTGAAATGAAATCCCCCCCAATAGGATACAGATGGCATAAAACAGCTTTGAACGGGGTTAGAACTGTCCCTTATACTAGCCAAAATGAAAGAAACAAATTGCCTTTTAGTTCTACTTTAAATACCAGTTATACCTTACGTATAATATAAAGGCGAATACAGGGATTGGGCAAGCTCTTGAGTGGTGGGAGTGCTTTCTGTGTGTATTTCAAGAAGTGTGGCAGCTAAAGATTTGGTCATGTATAAGCAGATTTCTCTGGGGAATTAGAGAAATGTTCACTGTCACTGGGATCAGTAGAACGTTTGCAAATTTTCTCTAACTTGAGCGATATTGTGTTGTGTGTTTTTTATTTGAATTTTTTTTAAACTTCATTTTTATTATACATATATAAATGATAACAGTACAGTGTTTATTGTCGCAGTATGTCCCATACAAAAAGAATAGATAGATTGTACCTATATCAAACCTTGTACAGGAGAATGTAGTAATATTCTTAAAAGAATCTGATGGTCTGAAACAGTCCACGTGCTGTTATAGATCTAGGATTCCACAGAATGTTGGTATGATCTCAGATCTTAAAATACACATGTAGAAAAACCAAGTAATAAAACGATTAAACCTTAAGAATAAAAAAACTGATGTAGTGGTCTGCGAAGAAAGTCTCCACAATAAACACATTTAGTCAAAGGTTGCGTATATGATCGCAGGTCTTTGTGTTTTTCCACATACCAAAGGGAGGAAGTCCTTTGGCACCTAAATATGATACAGCATCTTAACACAGTAATACAGGGGTGCCCAACCAGTGGCCCGCGGAGCCCTCTGATGTGGCCCGCGGAGCCCTCGGATGTGGCCCACGACCTCCTGCTCTTCGATGGAATAGAATGCTGTTATTAAAGGTAAGTTTATTACTAAAATCACAGTGTGAGCATGTGTTTTGCAGGGGTTACTTGGGCTGCTTTCAAACGGATGCGCAGGTGCAGATCAGTGCACCTGCGGGTTACCTGCACTGAGGCATAGACTTCTGTTACCTGTGAGTTTGTTGAGCTTTCTGAAAGTGCACCACACCTAAAGGATATAATTAGAAGCCTACGGCAAAGTGCATCTAACCTGCAGGAAAGCCACAGGTGAACCCACGGTGCCCCTCAGGCCCCTTTCACGCGGTCAGTCTGACCCAATCGGACCCTCCATTCACCTCTATGGAGTGGCAGATCTAAATGGATTTGTGTCTATTTACAAATACCTACCTCCAATCTGATGTGCTAAAAAAATACTTGAGTGTGCTCTACAGAGTAGCGTGGGAACCTGCTCCGCTTATTGTAGCCCGTGACCGGTTACCAAGTCGCTTAAGTAGCCCCCGCTCTTCGAAAGGTTGGGCTCCCCTGCAGTAATATTTCACAGGCAGAGGGAGTGAGACTCAAAGTTCTGGCAATTTGCAAGTTCCAAATGCACCCACCCACTGTCCCCATACTTTATCAAAATTGTGAGGACTTCCCTTTGCTTCATATGTTCGTTTATAAAGCAGTAGTACCTGATTAATCAGATTCTTCCTGATATTGATGGGAACAAATCTCTCACCATAGTTTTCCTGGCAAAGAATAATAAAATACCTGAGGAATTGTTTTTGATGAGAGCGCTCCAGAACCCCCCAGTATACATATATCGGGGTGAAAGGATTGTTTTTTTTTTCTACAGAAATGGGAACAGTTAATCATTTGTTGCAAAGCACCCCTGGTGTATGCTCTCTTTATTGCTTGTGAGCACCTCTGCATTTTAGGGCTCATGCACAATGCAGCTCAAAGAAGAGGCTCCCATGGGCTTTTGAGCTCTTATTTTGTTCGCCATAGAAACTCCCCTTCATGTTAGCCAATGTGTCCATGCACACTATGGCTTTTCAGGCATTACCTCGGACAGGCAGAACCCCCAACCCCCTAGTGCTCACAAGAGCTCAAAGGTTTGTTCCAGCTTTTTGTTTTATTTATACTGTGGTTAAAAAAATACTATCTAAGTGTCTGTAAAAGCAGCTTTTTTTTTTTTTTTTTTTTTGCTGCATGAGCTGTTGTGTACCTGCACATGTAAACAAATAAAAACCCTGCACTGCATTCTAGCTCATTATGAAATACTTACCTTAGAACCAGGTGCCCATATCGCAGCCCGGTCCACACCGAGGGAGCTGACATTTTGCCCTCAACGTTTCTTCCGGGTTCGCGGCTCTGGTGCTGTGAGTGGTCAGAGCCACGATGACGTCACTCCCACGCATGCGTCTTCTTCCCGGCAAGGTCCGGACCTTCAGCCGGGCATTCACAGTGCATGTGTTGCTGACGTCGGCGGCTGCATGCAAAGTGAATATCTCCCAAGCCATACAGGGTATAGAAATAAGGGTATTCTACAACTTTAAGTTACCCTGTTAAGAGCTGGAGAAAGAAATTAACCCATACATAAAACTGCTTTATACATGCTGGCACATTTACTAAAGCTTTGCACTGTAGCAGATCTCTCCCTGTGCCTGTAAAATAGTCATCATCCACTAGTCATGTGGTTCAATCATGTGATTGATGATGAAAGGGGGATCCTTTTTTTGTGAGGGGGGGGTGTTTGGATCAGCGTTTGGGAGAAATAAAGCTATTAAGTTTTCAGAGATGGACTGACATATATGAAGCTGTTCTCCTGACAGGTTCTTGTTTCATTTTGTTCGACCCAGTGTCACTTTAAGGCTATCATAAGTGATGTGTATGGGAATACTTAGGCTTTTTCAAACTGTATTTCAGTACAAGTCTAAAATGCAAAACCTGGTCTAAAGAATCTGAAACTGATGTTGAACTGATATAGACACAGGCCCTTAGAGTGTTCATGCTGATGGGTTCTGGAAAACGTAAAAGCAATTAATCATTTCCTATTTTCCCGTGCATTAGCAAAATAGCATTACGTATACAGTACTTTTATTAACATAACATTTGAAAACCTACTTTTTCTGTAGGGAAGTGTTTGGGAGCTCACGCCCGACTGGGACATTCAATATAGGTGTAGGAGTTTTGGGCCGTTTTCCTTGGAATTTGTTCTTTTTTAAACGTTTTTTCTTTGGAGCGGAACCATTAGTAGCCCCTGGAGGGGCATCTGGGCAAAAGTGGCCAGGATCTATCTATAGGTTTTTGGATTAATGCACCTGGATGATATAAGATTACACACCCCAGTCCCAGCATTTGCAGGAGCTCCCATTGTGTTTATATAATTTAAAGTTAGGAGTGAGGCACTTTATGAAACCCTTACCTAAGTGATATAAAATACATCCCTCCCTATGGGAGATTTGGCAATTCCTTGGATGGAGTTGGGTGAAGGGGTCGTGCAGTACTCTGGGAGGAACCATTTCAATATTTATATCTCCATGCTATATATTGAGCTGGATAATCATTGTTTCTACAAATACAACAAAAGTGCAGTTTGAGTCCAATCCTGAAGAAGCTTTATAGGCGAAACTGTTGAAAATATGGACGCTACATCAATCTGTACATGAATATAGTAGTTCATCGTCATTTGGGAGTAGGTGTATACCCACAACTTTTAGAATGTTGTTATCAATAAATACTTTTCTATTCTTTTATTTTTATTTATATATATATATATATATATATTCTTCTGAGTGAAATTTTGTACTTAGCACCCTTAAAATCCCAAATCCTGTACATTCATTATTTTCCGATTCAGGGATGTTGGTGCCTTATCATTTATGATCAATATCATGCTGGTTTCTGCTCACTTCCATTGACTACTTTTTCTGTAATTACGTTTCTTTTTTTTTTCTTTGTGCGTTTTTCACATGCACACAAATATATCTGCAGTTTAAATTGTGTTTGCAATAGTGTTGTCCTGATACCGATACTGAGCATTTGCGCAAGTACTTGTACTCACGCAAATGCTCCCGATGCTTCACTGATACTTTTTTTTCATCCGAGAGGGGGCGGAGAGCGGGCATGGAGCAGTCCTCGGGTATGTCACTAATGGAGGAGAGCTGCTCCAAAGAGAAAACCCTCCCCTCCATTTTTATATAAGTATTATAGTTTATTTTTTAAAAAGATCCCACTACCAAGCATGGTAAACACATTCAAATACAGTTTTCTGCAAAAATCCAGAGCGGCTCCCTAATCTTTGATGGCTTATTATGGCCCCCACGATCTTGCACTCCTATAGAGTTCATTGGACTATATATGCACAGTAGTCCTGGTTTGGGAGGCCTCCTAAATGTCTATTAATGCACATACGTAAAAAAGATAAAATAAAAATGGTGCAGTCAGTTGAATCACAATAAGAGATCTATGTAAAAGATTAGTTTATTTTAAGAACAAAGTTGTACAACTGGTTACAGCTTTGTGGATTGCCTTTAATCAGATAAGGGTGGTGGACGAATGTAAAATTTGTCACATGGTTTTGTGTATTGGAATATACGGGTATAGTGAATACAGCTCAGATTCGGCTTTTAGACTGGAAATGTATTGGCATTGTGTTAGCATTGTGCTTGTATTTATTTACAAATCAGCCACACCTTTTGCTGTGCAAATGCGGGCAACTCCCATCTGTTGAAATACAATGGTACGTAGCCAGGAATTTGCCACTAAAGCTAGCCATACAGTAATCATTTTTTTGTTCAACCAGCATACAGCCACACATTTGACGTAGATGGGGGAAATCACTCCCACTGTGCTATTGTGTTCTGATGGCAGGGAGCACTGATTGTTTGGGGGGAAAAAACCCACAGGCTGGTTGTACAGAAGGCAATCGGTAGATCATCTTCTGCCTATACACGGATCAAAAGTCGGCTGCTTTTGATCCATGTATGGCCACACTAAAGCTTGCCATGCATGGCTTCGTTTTTTTTTTTTATTCAGTCAGCGAGCTGTACAAAAACTCGACCAATTCCGCCATCCACACATTTGAGGTGGATGCGGCAATCCTGCACGCTGTGCCATCATATCAAAATTCCCTCCTGAAATTTTGATCCACTGATGGCCAGCTTTAACCTGTTCGGCTCCAGAGCAATTTTCTTTTCTTTTTCGCATACATGTAAAAATTAAACCCCCAGCACATTATATATTTTCTTAAATCAGAGGCCCTGTAGAATAAAAAGGTGATAGTTGCAAATTTTTGAGTCATATTTGCGCCACTGTTTATTAAACACAAATTTTCAGGAAAAAATATAATAAAATGAATTTTAGTAAAACCACACCATATAATACCCAATTTTGGTTAAAATATTAAAGCGGATCTCCACTCTAAAGTGAAGTCCCGCTGATCGGAACCCTCCCTCCCTCCGGTGTCGCATTTGACACCTTTCAGGGGGGAGGGGGGTGCAGATACCTGTCTACAGACAGGTATCTGCACCCACTTCCGGCCCTACGATGCAGGCAAAAGACGGGTTTTTTCCTTACTTCCCGTCCGTCCCCCGTTGTATGCTGGGAACACTCGGCTCCCAGCACACAGGGGGAGCCAATCGGCGGGCGCAGCGCGACTCGCGCATGCGCCGTAGGGAACCGGGCAGTGAAGCCGGTGCGCTTCACTTCCTGGTTCCCTCACCGTGGATGGAGGGGGGAGCAGCAGGGTGACGAGCGATCGCTCGTCATCTGCTGCGGACGGCGCTGGACTCCAGGACAGGTAAGTGTCCTTATATTAAAAGTCAGCAGCTGCAGTATTTGTAGCTGCTGGCTTTTAATATATTTTTTTAGTGGCACATCCGCTTTAATGATAAGGTTGCATTGAGTAAACAGATACCAAACATTCCATGTCTTAAAATTGTGTGTGCCCGTGATATCACCAAAAATGATGGTGCCCAAAAATCCCCATAGGTGACGCTTTAAAAGCCTTTACAGCTCATCAGTTTAGAGTTGGCTAGTAGCTCTTGTGCTAAAATTATTATTCTCACTCTGATGTTTGCAGGTATATATGTCACACATATGGTGCGATTGCAGTTTGCATGCACACCCTGGGCTTGCGTTTGCACAAGTGCGCAGCCGGCTGTGTGAAAGTGATCAGCAACTATGGAGCTGCCACATAGCTTTTGCTTTGAAGCTGGTCGCTGGCTGAACAAAACCTGTACAAGCTGATGGCTGCTGCTGCAGCCATCAGCTTGTGATTAAAGTGATTGTAAAGCCTCTTGTTATTTAAAGAAAAAAATGTCATCCTTGCCTGCTCTATTGCAGTGGATTTGCACAGGGCAGCCTGGATCCTCCTCTTCTTGGGTCCCTCTTCGATGCTCCTGCCCCTTTCTTGCTGTCGAATGCCCCCACAGCTATCAGCTTGCTATGAGGGCACCCGAGCCGAGCTGCAGCTCCTCAGACACAGAGCTGCAGTTCGGCCCTCCCCCCTATCTCTCTCCTGTTTGGCTTACTGACTTCAATTGACAGCAACTGCTGCTGTGTCTCAGCTAATCAGGAGGGAGAGTTCCGGACAGCCACGGGGGTCGTGGATAGAGATGGGGCTCAGCTAAGTAATGGGGGGCTAAGGGTCGGCTGCTGCACACAGAAGGCTTTTTATCTTAATGCATAGAATGCATTAATATAGAGTTCCGCCCCCAAAATATTAAAAGTCAGCAGCTACAAATACTGCAGCTAATGACTTTTAAAATAAGGAAACTTACCTGTCCAGGGCGCCCGCAGTGTCCTCACCTGAAGCCGACCCGACCAACGGCTCCCTGTGGACGGCATCTTAAGTAAGCCTAGTGGCTTCACAGCCTGTTGCCCTACTGCGTATGCGCGAGTCGCACTGCACATTATGACCTGTTCTTTGGGACCTGCGTGTCTTCCAGGAGACAGCAGGGAGGACGGAGCAGATGCAGGACATGGCGTAGATCACCGTGGATATTGCAGCGATCTTTTGCCGGAAGTGGGAGCAAATATCTTCTCCCCCCCTGAAAAGTGCCAAAGAGCTTAATTGGATATAGGATAATTTCACCTTTAGTAACCTGTTCATTGTTAGACCCCTATTCACCCTGACCCGATCCCCCATTGTGACAGGAGGAAGGGGATCCTTTCCCTGCATTCGCTGTCATTTTCTAAAAACAGCATGGCTGTGTGGGGCTCCGCCCACACAGCCGCCTCATTCATTCAGAGTTTTATGAATGAATGAACTACAAGTATCTCCCACTGTGGTAGACAGCCAGTGTCACTATCAGGAAGCTGGTATGACACGTAGCCCCCCTAAAAGTATGATAATTGATGAAAGAAGTATTCTTTAAATAAAAGATAATTTTATAAACTTTTAAAACTATAAGGCTCCATCCAACCTTAATGTGCAACTTTGGCTTTGACCAGTGATAATGGAAAACTGTTTCATTATATAAAATTCAGGTACAATTGTCATGCACCTATTGAGGGTTACAATTGAAGTATATGGCCCTCCAAGTTGCATGAAAGGTGGACCAAAGTAGTGCATGAACTACTTTGAAGTTGCTGCAACTTTGTCGCACATGTATTGTTATCATTGGCAAGCATGGGGACCGACTTGTCATGCATCTTTGATGTCCAAAATTGCATGACAAGTCGCACAAGTGTAAAAAGAGCCTTAGGCACCACTTGGGGCTTATTAACACCAAGTTTGTTGGGATCGCACTGGACAGCCCTGCACAGTGCACTCCCAATGCAAGACAAGTCCCTATTGGGCCAATTTACACCTCCACGTTGCAGTCGCAATGCACTCTGGTACCTGTGGTTTGTGATCATGAGTTTTTTGTAGAAGTGCAAGTGTTCCTCTCTTCTCGAAAGTCTGAGGCCCTGTACTCACGACCAAACATGTCTGCTGAAACTGGTCCGCGGACCAGTTTCAGCAGACATGTTTGGCCGTGTGTAGGCCCGGGTGGATCGGACAGGTTTCCAGCGGACAACTGTTTCCTGGACTTGCTTTAAAACAGTCCGCTGGAAACCTGTCCGCCCGGACATGTACGGTCGTCTGTACAGACCTACCGTACATGTCCTGCCGCCCGCCATCCCTCGCATGCGTCGAATGACTTCGACGCATGCGTGGAAGCATTTTAAAGGCAGGCCGCCCACGTTGCCGGGTCATTGTCGCGGCGACACCGCGTCATCGACACCGCGGACACGCCCCGCGTATTGTTTACGCGCGGACCTCTGTTCGATGGTGTGTACAGCCATCGAACAGCAATCCCCGGGCAGACATGTCCGATGAAAACGGTCCGCGGACCGGTTTCATCGGACATGTATGCTCGTGAGTACTCGGCCTAAGGCCTCGTACACACGAACGAACGTGTCTGCTAAAACTGGTCCGCAGACCAGTTTCAGCGGACATGTTCGGTCGTCTGTACGTCCGACCGGACAATTTTGCGGCGGATCGGACAGGTTTCCAGCGGACAAATATTTCTTAGCATGCTAAGAAACATGTCCGCTGGAAGCCTGTCCGTCGGACATGTTCGGTCGTCTGTACGACTTACTGGACATGTCCGCTTGGCCGAAAGCCCTCGCATGCGTCAAAGTAATTTGACGCATGCGTGGAAGCATTGCCCTTCCAGGGTCGCGCACGTCACCGCGTATCCTGTCCGTGGGGATTTTGGTTTGATGGTGTGTACAACCATCAGACCAAAATCCGGCAGCGGACATGTCCAATGAAAACGGTCCGGCGGACCGTTTTCATCAGACTGTCCGCTCGTCTGTACGGGGCCTTAGTCTGTTCTACAGACCATTTGAAGCACAGCCCTGTTCAGTGTTAAAGGCAAAGTTCATCTTTTAAAAAAATGACTGTTCAGTCAAGACCTCAGTAGTGTAAAATACATTGTCCAACTTAGAAAGATGAAGTTTCGTTTTTGATGACATAGGCCTCGTACACACGATAGGTTAACCAGAGGACAACAGTCTGAAGGACCGTTGTCCTAGGTTAACCTATGAAGCTGACTGATGGTCCGTCGTGCCTACACACCATCAGTTAAAAAAACGATCGTGTCAGAACGCGGTGACGTAAAACACAACGACGTGCTAAAAAAAACGAAGTTCAATGCTTCCAAGCATGCGTCGACTTGATTCTGAGCATGCGTGGGTTTTTAACCAATGGACGTGCCTACTAACGATCGTTTTTTTCCATCGGTTAGGATTCCATAGGTTAATTTTAAAGCAAGTTGGCTTTTTTTTAACCTATGGTTAAATAACCTATGGGGCCCACACACGATCGGTTTTGACCGATGAAAACGGTCCATCAGACCATTGTCCTCTGGTTAACCTATCGTGTGTACGAGGCCATAGCTGTAGGCTCATCTTTGCTAAGCCTAGTCCTAAATTTACCATCCTGGCAGATCCACCCTGTCCTGGCATTAAAACTGGAACACCTTGCCAGTTGAGCGCTCCGCCAGCATACCAGGAACCAGTTCTCTCCTTTGTTCACAAACCTACACATGCACAGTGCGTTCTCCCTTTCATTCAAGGTGCACCCAATTTCAGAATTCATTTTAATTTAGAAATAGGATTTTTGATGCTGTGCCAAAAAAAAAAACATATTTGTATTTTAAAAAGGATATGCATGCGACCATAAATCTCAAGCTATTTCTTAGGACCACTCGTGCGAAGGGGGCATATCAGGTCCGCCTGTCAGTTTTTCAGGTTGATCTGATGAGAAGCTCCATGTTGGTCTATGGGTGTCCAGATGTAAGTGGCCTAGCATCCCTTTACACCCAATTACCTCAGAGACCGGTCGGGTAAAAAGAAACATGGGATCGGTATAAGTCCTTTTCTGGAGATCTAATATGGGTCTGGAAATCGCTGGTATTTATATGCAGGAAAAAATAAAGATTAAGGCACACGGATGTCACATAATGTACAGCTCTGATTCAGTATGGGATCTCATCACAGATTTCCTTATTGAACTGGAGACCTGAAAAGGGCCTTCAAATATAACATTTTCATTGCATTGTACAGAGATTTTTCCTCCTCTTATATGTAGTCTGGCAGTGGGGCTCGGAGCTATGTCACAGACTGGAAGCGGCTTTATAGATTGAATCCAGCTTGTCCCTCCAGTGCAGGCACAATCACACCAAAGTCCAGCATCCATAGCAACCAATGATGATCAGTATATTTTCACAAAGAATCTAGTGCTATTAAATCAATCCCAATTGGCTATTTATTTATTTTTCTCAATTTTCAAAATTCGCAGTCTGCTACCTTCATAAATGTCTCCAATTTAAATAGAATTTTTTTTTGGTCATCTACCAAAATATTAATGTGATATAAAATTGTATCTTGCATGTACTAAATTGCAATAAGTAAATAGATTGCAGCAAGTCCCAGAAGCACAATAATGGCTGTGGAAATTAGCATTTTTTTTTGTTTTGTATCCATCGTGCTTGTTGCAACACCTACAAGTATGTGCACTCTGAGATTTAAAACCACACACAACAGAACCGCAGCAACCAAAATGGCAACTTTCACGTACACATGTGAACCTAGAACCAGACTACAGATCTGTAGCTCTTCTGTGCTCAACAGAGGCTGTATCTGATTTCCTCTCCCACCCCTCCCCCGCAGTCTGTGGGGGAAGGGACGCCAACCTCCCTTTCTCCTATCCATTTTCCAGGCTTCTTTCTTGCCAGATGGAGGTAACACACATTTAACCCTTTGGCAGAGAAATGTGCAGTTAAATGGCCAACAATGAGAAATGAGCCTAGGCTTACAGCTGTGGTTTAACTTTGACGATGTGCTGGGTTATAACAGGCAAAGTTCATTATTTCAAGCGGTCATTTATATCTATTTCAAGTTGCTTATGTTTTTACTGACGTCGGTTCTTTCGCTTATAAAATATAATCTATGATACACAGAATTGTGTAGATGTATTGTTAAACCTCAGAATTTGTAGTACAATAGATCAGGTTATAGTATAATAAAAGCTAGCCCAGGTTACCGAGGACTACACACAGATAAAGGAACTGCAGCATTACTTTTGTCTGCACCAGACAGCTGTCTGCATAATGCAGCACAGAGGAGCTCAGAACAGCAGGAGGATTGTTAGTGATGACATCATATGTGGATGTAAGGTGACTGCTTATGGTTGTGTGTGGTCAGCTAAAGGAGAAAGTAAAAAGTAGGTAGTCATTTTCTTTTTGTTTTTATGAAATAAATATTATGGATGTAAAAAAAGTGTCCTTTCATCACAGCAGGAAATCCTTTAACAATTAAAGCCCACGTCCAGATTTTCTTGGAAATCCACCATCCTCTTCAGAGTACAACACCACATGGCTTTAGCACAGGTGTCAAACGCAAGGCCCACGGGCCGGATCCGGCCCTCCAAGCCTTTTCATGTGGCCCACGCCCCGTCTCTGCCCCCACCTGGTCTCAGCAGAGAGGACAGGTCTCCTCCACCAGATCCTGTACTTCTCTGTCCAGCCCTCCTGGCAGCAGCACAAGGCAAGGGTGTGTACTGATGTAAGGGATAGTGGGTGGGGGGGATGCTCGACTGTTGATGGTGGGGAGGGCCCTTGGCATCTGATGTAAGGGGGGTGAGGCGCTGTTAGAACCGGCCCTTTGAGGGCAACCATAAAGAGGATGTAAACCCTGAGATGAAAGAAAAATCCTGGATCGCCGCACTCCTCAAAAAAGGATGTCTTTATTCAAAACATGAAAAAACAACAAAAATTCAAATGGAAAAAACAGCCAAAATTCATGCAGTAAACCCTCTCTTAAAAAAAAGGCATAATGGGCTAGTATGCATAGCATACCAGTTCATTATGAATTACTTACATGAGCTTGAAGCCCCCGCAGCGGTCCTGGGTGACCACCTTCGTCGCCGCCGTGATACCCGGTGTGACTTCCGGGCATCGCTGCTCCGGCGCTGTGACTGGCCAGAGCAGCGATGTCACTCCTGCACGGGTGCCGCCACTAACGGCATGATCACCGTTAGAAGCGCCACACTCAGTGCGCCTGCGCCCAATGTCTACGGCGCATGCGCCGTAGACCCCGGTGCCGGTATTTTCTGCAAATATCTCCTTAACCTTTTAGGTTTGGGAGATATTTGTTGCACCTACAGGTAAAGCTTACCTGTAGGTTAAAGTGGTTGTAATAGGTTTACCACTTTAAGAATGCTGATGTGGCCCGCACGAGAATGGAGTTTGACACCCCTGCTTTGGCACATTCCCAGCAGCATGCTCTTTGGTGCACCCTCTTTGGGGGGGTTGGGGGGTGTCATTACAACTGGACTGGGACTGGATCACAGAGGTGTAAAGCCTAGTACACATGGACCAAATTCAATAGAAACTGGCCAACATTCGGCCTGTATGTACGACAGCTGGCTTCTGTTGAAGAGGAATGACAAAAAAAGATCTGCACACCGGCATTCGTTCAGCGCTCTCAGCCAATGGCTGTCCCGCTGCCAGAACATAATAGCTCAGCAGGGGAAATCAATGTACTAACATTAGATCGTTAGTACATGGGCTCCCCCTGAGCACTTCAGTTTTTTTTATGTTCAGCCCGCTCAGTGTGTACTAAACTTTAGTCTGAGGGCAGCCATACATGGATCGAAATGGTCCCTGCTGAACCAGCCAAATTTAAATCCATGTATGGGCAGGCTGGTTGCACACAAGTCAATCTATTGATTGACTTGTGTACAACCAGCCTGTTGGTTTTAGGATGAATGATGAGTGTTCTCCCGACATCAGAATACAATCGCACAACGGGAACGATTCCTCTACATTAAATGTGTGGATGGGGGAATCGGAGTATGGCCAGCCTGGGGAGGAAAGTGTCAAAAATGGGGTGTTTTTCGGTGCAAACTCAATTTAATTATTTTTTTCATTCCTTTATTTAACAAAAAGTTGTGCATGATAATGTTAGAGGTAGTTAAGTATCAAAATTGGTGACTAAACAAGGAAAACATTGTAGAAACAGTGAGCACACAAGATATAACAGAATGCAGATCATTTAATAGAGCGGAACTTTACCCATAACAAATTGATAAATAATTATGTTCTTTAGCACGGATCATACAGTCCACATTAATAATTATGCTACCAAAATTTGTGTGTGCTGTAAATTGTCTCCAGCATTTTTCCTGTTTCTTCTTGCTGGAGTCTGCCATTTTGTTGAAGCTCAGGGCCCCAGCTGTAAATCATAAAGCGGAACTAAACCCATTAATAATAAAAAAAAAAACACACTTAGGGCTCTTTCACACGGGCGGGACCGTTCAGGTCCGCCTGACAGTTTTTTTAGGCGGACCTGAACGGGTGCTCTGTGCTCCTCTATGGAGCCACGGATGTCAGCGGTGACATGCCCGCTGACATCCGATCCGCCAAAGTGTGACGGAGGAAAAACCTACTTTTCCATCCTTCTATCGGATCGGGTGAACACGGACAGACGATCCGTGTTCATCCGATCCCCCCCATAGGGGAGAGCGGAGAAAAGACAGGGCGGTCCCTGCACAGTGTGCGGGGACCGCCCTGTCATCCGCCAGCTCAGCGGGGATCAACGGAGCGATCCCTGCTGAGCAAGCGGAGGTTCACGGGATTGCTAACTGTCACATTTGCTTGTGTCCTCAACCAACTGTCAAACCATTGAATGGCTGGTGTCCTAACTGATCACATGTCAGTTGTAGATTAGACAGAATCAGGCTACTTTCAAACCGAGGTGCTTTACGGGCGCAATAGCGCCCGTAAAGCACCTCTCCTGTCACTTCAGTGTGAAAGCCAGAGGGATTTCACACTGAAGCGATGCGCTTGTGGACGTTAAAAAAAGTAATACAAGCAGCTTCTTTGCAGCGCTTTAGGAGCGGTGTATATACCTCTCCTAAAGTGCCCCTGCCCATTGAAAAATAGCGGCGCTTCACCGGCAACGCCCCAGTGTGAAAGTGCCCTTAAGGATAGGAGAGTTTAATTCTGCTTTACGGCTGTCGGGGTTCTACAAACTCAACCGTTCCTAAAAAATACAGAGAAGCTGAGCATGTGCAGAGCAGAGTGAGACAGTGTAGTATTACTGGATTTGAAACGGTGTAGACCAGGGGTAGGCAACCACCGGCACTGGTGCCGCATGCGCCACTTGAAGCCTCTTTTACCAGCACCTGACTCTTTTCCCATCAGCAGAGAAGCACAGGGAAGTGTCAGTGAGACACTAATGCAATCCAATTTCAGAATTTCCCCATGCCCCACCTGCACTGAGGGGAATGCACTGTACTCACACACATTGTATAAGATGGGAAACATTGTTTGTCCTTATTAAAAGTCAGCAGCTACAGTTTTTGTAGCTGCTGACTTTAAAAAAAAAAAAAAAAAAATTGCTGGTGGAACTTCGCTTTAACCACTTAAGGACCGCCTCCTGCACATTTACGTCAGCAGAATGGCACGGCTGGGCACGTACAGGTACGTCCTGTGCTAGTACCCAGCCGTGGGTCGCGGGACCTGCGGACCCGATCGCTGCTGGAGTCCCACGATCGGTCCCCGGAGCTGAAGAACGGGGAGAGCTGTGTGTAAACACAGCTTCCCCGTTCTTCACTGTGGCGGTGTCATCGATCGTGTGATCTCTTTTATAGGGATCCACAATCGATGACGTCACACCTACAGCCACACCCCCCTACAGTTGTAAACACACATGAGGTCACACATAACCCCATCAGCGACCCCTTGTGGTTAACTCTCAAACTGCAATTGTCATTTTCACAGTAAACAATGCATTTTAAATGCATTTTTTGCTGTGAAAATGACAATGGTCCCAAAAATGTGTCAAAATTGTCGGAAGTGTCCGCCATAGTGTCGCAGTCATGAAAAAAATCGCTGATCGTCGCCATTAGTAGTAAAAAAAAAAATTTAATAAAACTATCCCCTATTTTGTAAACGCTATAAATTTTGCGCAAACCAACCGATAAACGCTTATTTTGATTTTTTTTTTTTTACCAAAAATAGGTAGAAGAATACATATCGGCCTAAACTGAGGACATTTTTTTTTTATATATATATTTTTGGGGGATATTTATTATAGCAAAAAGTTGTCGCTCTATTTTTGTTTATAGCGCAAAAAATAAAAACCGCAGAGGTGATCAAATACCACCAAAAGAAAGCTCTTCTTTTTGTAGGAAAAAAAGGACGCCAAGTTTGTTTGGGAGCCACTTCGCACGACCGCGCAATTGTCTGTTAAAGCGACGCAGTGCCTGAATTGCAAAACCTGGCCGGGTCCTTTAGCTGCATTTTGGTCCGGGTCTTAAGTGGTTAAATATCTCCTAAATCGCAGAGGTTTAGGAGATATTTCCAGCACCTACAGGTAAGCCTTAATATAGGCTTACCTGTAGGTAAAAGTGGTTGTACAACCACTTTAACAGCTCTTAGGCTGGCCATCCCTGTGGTTGCAGGAAAGAAATTTGCTTTATTCCCCCATAAACACGGACAGTGTTGATGTGGGAGTCCCTCCTGCCGTACTTTTGTCTAGGACAATGTTTCTCAACTCCAGCCCTCAAGGCTTCCTAAGGCCCCTTTCACACGGGGCGGATCAGTAATGATCCGCCTCTGTAAGCTCAGCGGGGATCGCTCCGTATATCCCCGCTGAGCCGGCGGATGACAGGGCGGTCTCAGCACACTGTGCAGGGACCGCCCTGTCTTTTCTCCACTCTCCCCTATGGGGGGAGCGGATGAACACGGACCGTATGTCTGTGTTCATCCAATCCGCTCTGCAGATGGAAGAAAAAATAGGATTTTCTTCCATCTGCAAAATCGGATGTTTGCGGAGGCGGACGATTACGGGTGTCAGCGGATGTTCATCCCCTGACACCCGCAATCACATAGGGACCAATGTATGTCCCTTTTTCATCCGCAAACGGATGGATGAAAAAGCGGACATACGGTCTGCACGTGTGAAAGGGGCCTAACGGGTCATGTTTTCATTATTTAGCACAGGTGATTGGATTAGTTTCACTACCTTTAGTAATTACCACAGCCGTTTCATCTGAGGGAAATCCTGAAAACATGACCTGTTGGGGCTCCTAGAGGCCTGAAGTTGAGAAACACTGGTTTAAAAGACTGGTTATTTCTTGTGGCTATAGCAACCGCTATGTATCCAAGTTGATCAATCCATTTGGTACATTCAGCCTGCCCATTGACGGTTCGAATCTGTCGGTTCGGCAGGAATCGGCCGAGATTCGAACTCTGTATGGCTGGCCATTGTTTAGGTAACAGTAAAGCTTTTATTCTTTGGTTTTGTAAAAGGTTTCCTTTTGATATTTTTCTTCCTGCATCTGATAAAAGTAATTCATACCTTTCCATTTAAGAGGTCAATTTGGTCCTTTTTCATTGATGTGATTTTATTTTTTACAGCGGTGAGGCCGAATAGGGGTACTGCGATGGCCAAAAAGTCCAAGAAGGCATCTGATGAATCCTCTTCCTCAGAGGAAGAAGAATACACGGTAGAGAAAGTTCTTGATCGCAGAATGATGAAAGGGCAAGTGGAATTCCTACTTAAATGGAAGGGCTTTTCTGAGTAAGTAAGCATGATCAGGTGTGTTGTTATTATCTGTGGAAGGCCTTTTTAATGTAATTTGGAATACAAGATTGGTAATACTGACCTTTTCTACTTACCTTGTGTTTTCATATGTACAGTGCCTTGAAAAAGTGTTCGTACCCCTTAAATTTTTCCACATTTTGTCATGTTACAAGCAAAAAAGTAAATGTATTTCATTGGCATCTTATGTGATAGACCAACACCAAGTGGCACACAATTGTGAAGTGGGAGGAAAATAATGGTTTTCACAAGTAAATATCTGAAAATTGTGGTGTGCATTTGTATTCAGCCCCCTTTACTGTGATACCCCTTACTAAAATCTAGTGGAACCAATTGCCTTCAGAAGTCACCTAATTAGTAAATGGAGTCCGCCTGCATTTAATTAATCTCAGTATGAATACAGCTGTTCTGTGTAGACCTCTGGTTTGTTAGAGAACATTAGTGAGCATCATGAAGGCCAAGGAACACACCCGACAGATCAGGGAAAGTTGTGGCAAAGTTTAAAGCAGGGTTAGGTTATAAAAAAAAATCTCCCAAGCTTTGAACACCTCACAGAGCACTGCTCAATCCATAATCCGAAAATGGAAAGAGTATGGCACAACTGCAAACCTACCAAGACATGGCAGACCACCTAAACTGACCGGCCAGGCAAGGAGAGCGTTAATCAGAGAAGCAGTTAAGAGGCCCATGGTAACTCTGGAGGAGCTGCAAAGACCCACAGCTCAGGTGGGAGAATCAGTCTACAGGATAACTATTAGTCCTGCACGACACACATCTGCCCTTTATGGAAGAGTGGCAAGAAGAAAGACATAAGAATTCCTGTTTGCAGTTTGTCAGAAGCCATGTGAGGGACACAGCAAACATGTGGAAGAAGGTGCTCTGGTCAGATGAGACCAAAATAGCATTTTGCTTTCAGACCAAAAAGTTCTGTGTGTGACGGAAAACAAACACTGCACATTATGCTGAACACACCATCTCCAAAATGAAACATGGTGGTGGCAGCATCATGTTGTGAGGATGATTTTCTTCAGCAGGGACAGGGAAGCTGGTTAGAGTTGATGGGAAGATGGATGGAACCAAATACAGGGCAATCTTAGAAGAAAACCTGTTAATCTGCAAAAGACTTGAGATTGGGGTGGAGGTTCACCTTCCAGCAGGACAACAACCCTAAACATACAGCCTGAGCTACAATGGAATCGTTCAAATCAGTGGTCTCCAGACTGCAGCCCGGACTCCTTGCTTGCCTTTTTTCCCGCCCTTGGGGCATTATTCCTCCCTCTGATACAAGACACTATTCTGCCAACTAACATCAACAGTGGGGCAACATTTCTCCCACAGACATCAACAATGGGGAACTATTACACCCAATGATACCAACAATAGAGCATTTTTTCTTCCTCTAGTATCAAATGTGGAAATGTTTATTTCCACTAATGCCGGGAAAATTTATGCTCCAGCTGGCCGCGGTGCGGCCCCTCTAAAGTCTGAAGGACAATAAGCTGGCCCTTTGTTTTGAAAGTATAGATACCCCTGATTTAAATCAAAGCATATTCATGTGTTAGAATGGCTCAGTCAAAGTCCAGACCTAAATCCAATTGGGAATTCGTGGCAAGAATGGAAAATTGCTATTCACAGACGTTCTCCATCCAATCTGACAGAGCTTGAGCTATTTTGCAAAGAAGAATGGGCAAAAATGTCACCTTCTATAGCTGGCAGAGACATACCCAAAAATACTTGCAGCTGTAATTGCAGCTAAAATATTATTTTCCTTTCAATGAATGAATGAATGACTTGTATAGCGCAACGCATCTTTCACTTCACAATTATGTGCCACTTTGTTTTGGTCTATCACAATAAAATAAATTTCTGTTTTTAGTTGTAAAATACATATCTGTTTTTAGTTGTAACATGTAAAAATGTGGAAAATTTCAAAGGGTATGAATGCTTTTTCAAGGCACTATACTAGTATGCTATAAATTTTAAAGGGGTTGTAAAGGTTTAAAATGTGTTTTATTTTAAGTAACAAACATACCATACTTGCCTCTACTGTGCAGTTAATTTTGCACAGAGTGGCCCCGATCCTCGTCTTCTGGGGTCCCTTGGCTCCTTCCCGTAAGAGCTAACCCCCCTCTGGGAAGTGCTCTCCCAAGTGGGTTAGCTTGTGGGCGCGCTCCTGTGCGATACAGTCGGCCAAAATAGCCACCGAGTGTATCACTCGGCTCTGGCGCGCCACGTCATTGATTTGATTGACAGCAGCTGGAGCCAATGGCTGCGCTGCTATCAATAATCCAATGAAGAGTTCACAAGAGCAGGGGGAAAGCAACGCGGCATCGCACCCATGGAGATTTGGGGCTCAGGTAAGTAAAATGGGGGGGGGGGGCGCCGAAGAGTGCAAGGTGTTTTTTCACCTTAATGCAAAAAAACAGGAAGCTTTACAACTCCTTTAATTGAAATGCATTTTTTATGGCATTGGCCTGTAAACTACAGTTCTTGTAGATTTAAAGTGGACCTTCAGTCTTCTGCCCTTGTTGTTGTAACTTTTGGATAGTAAAACATTTTTCTTTATCGTACATCACGGGACACAGAGAAGCATAGTAATTACTATGTGGGTTATAGAGAGTACCTTCAGGTGTGGACACTGGCACGCCCTTAAGGCAAGAAGTTCCCTCCCCTATATAACCCCTCCCATACCGGGAGTGCCTCAGTTTTTTGCCAGTGTCTAAGGTGTTGGTCACGAGTGAACATGTGCTCCAAGGAGCTCCACTGGAGGGATCCATATTGGATGTAAAAAGCCTCCATGAAATCCGGATCCGTCCAAAGTGCTTCTGAGCCAAAGTGGACGATACCCGGGCCCCGGTTAAGAAGAACGGGGTTTGGCCTGTAATGCTTCTCTTTGAGAGCTGGATCCTGGTTATTCAGTACTTTGGTCAATTTCCTAATACCAAAAGTTTACTGACAGGGTGCGATATGGGTCCAGGGGTGTGGTGTTCCTGTCCATGGACCCCGGTCCCTGAAGGTCTATAGACGCTGCTCTCCGTGATGGGTGAAGATTGGACTGTCTGTTATGCAGAGTCCTGCAGCGTTGGATCAGGTAAGTGAAGGTGCTTCAGGACTTGGTCCTAGGAGTAACCTTCCTTTATTTGAGCCATTATGTTTGCCTAAAGCTAACTGTCTGTGCTTCTCCTATATGATCCTGTGTGTTGTGGGGAGGAGGGGTATCTCTAGTCAGGTAGTTAGCCCCTCCTGTGCAGGTTAAAAGCAGAGAAAAGTTGTCCAAAATGTTTGGCTTCACTTGGCTTACCTGGTTCTCACATGGAGCTGTGGGTTCCATCCTCATGCATGGCGCGTAGCGTCATGCGCGCGCGACATTGATGTGTCTTAGGCGCACGCGCGCGCACAAATGAAATTTTTGTACGCTGCTCCGATGCGCACGAATGTGCGCGGCGTGCTCCGTGAGATGCGTGTGACGACATGTGCGCGCGTGCGGCTACGTGTGCGCGCGTAGCCTCGTGGTGCACGCCTAACAGCGGCGCGCGCGTGCGCATGCGCGCAGGGGGTCTATCTCAGCTGTTCTCTATGAGACTTGAGATTACAGGACAGAGCAGGTCAGGTGATACACCTAGTCCTTATATGCTCCAGTCCACCTAACTGGTTCTGGCTGACGGTGGACACAGAGATCTTGTGCACATACTTCAGTATTTAGTACTGGTGGTGGAAAGTGACATTTGCTTAAGGCGCATAGTGGGCTCTGCACCTTGCCAACCATCAAATAGCAGCGTCAGTGCTGGTCTATAGGTTCGCAAGTAGTTGCAACTATTGTGAGAACCTCAGCTTTATCATGGCTAAAGGCTCAGGGACTAGAAGCAAAAAAGCAAAGGGATCGCCATCTGGCTCAGAGGATCTCGGGCATGCTCCTGCGGCTGCTTCCTCTCCTGAAAAATTGAAGGAGGCCCAGGGTGAACCATCAGGGCTGTCAGATGCCTGTTCTGCCCTTGTCCCACTTGCTCCAGTTTTTGTGACACAGGAGGCTCTGGCCTCAGCTATGGGGGGTCTGGAGCAGAGATTAGCGACCTTGATTGCATCCTCTCTCTCAAGGGAAAAACGCACAAGGTCCCCCTCTCCCTCTGAGGAGTCCCTCGATTTGGGGCATGCATCCTCAGAAGAGGTTGATTTACCCTCTGGAGATCTGGCAGAAGGTCAGCTGGAAGTAGTGGACTCTGAGGATTCCACTTTGGGAGAACCCTTTTCGGCGTCGCAATCCGAAAAATTGTTGGTCCAGTCCCTCACTGAGATGGTCCGTTCGGCCTTCAAGTTGCCACTTTCAGAACCAGCTTCAAGTGCAGTCTCATCTTTAGGCTCCTTAAAAGCTCCTCAAGCTAATTATTCCTTCCCGGTTCACCCCTTGCTGGAAGGGCTTATCTACAAGGATTGGGAACATCCAGATAGATATTTTCTTCCTCCTAAGAAGTTTTCGGTTTTATACCCCATGGAGGAACAATTCACTAAAAGATGGGGCATCCCCAAGGTTGACGCAGCTGTGTCCTGCGTAAACAAATCTTTGACCTGTCCAGTAGACAATGTTCTGGTATTCAAAGATCCGACAGACAAGAGATTAGAGACTTTATTAAAAACCTCTTTTGCTTCGGCGAGAGGAATAACCCAGCCTGCAATTGCGGCTATTGGGATTTGCCAGGCCTTGAAGGACCAGTTTAAAGGGGTCTTAAAGGAATTGCCGGCACAACAGGCCCAGAATTTGGCTGAGTTTCCCAGAGCATTATGTTTTGCCATAGATGCTATTAAGGACTCCATTCAGCAGTCCTCACGTCTCACTCTCTCGCTAGTTCATATGCGCAGGTTACTCTGGCTGAAGAACTGGTCTGCTGAAGCCCCGTGTAAAAAATTACTGGCGGGGTTTCCCTTTCATGGAGAGCGTTTGTTTGGGGAAGATCTGGATGCTTACATTCAGAAAATTTCCAGTGGCAAAAGTACACTGTTGCCAGTAAAGAAAAGGTTTAGGGGTCCCCCCTCCTTTAAGCGATCCTCCTCTCCTATCCCTAGTACTTCCGGTACAGGCAGTTCCGACGGCCTCCTGGACGATTCAATGCAGGTGGGAAGCCACAGGGCCAGCCTCAGGCTTCCAAAAAACCTTGGAACCGTAAGCCACAGGCCAAGCCAGCAACTAAGTCAGCATTATGAAGGTTCTCCCCCACTCAGCCGGGTGGGGGGAAGACTTCAGCTGTTTGCGGAGGCTTGGCTAGACAGGATCCAAGACAGGTGGGTCCTCTCTACGGTCTCCGGGGGCTACAAGCTGGAGTTGAGCGAATTTCCTCCACCGCGCTTCTTAACCTCGAACGTCCCAAAGGACCTCGGCAAAAGAAGGTCCTTAGCATTGGCCTTAGATCATTTGTTATGCCAAGGGGTAATCAGAGAGCTGCCAGTGGAAGAACAAGGTTTGGGGTTTTATTCCAATCTCTTCACCGTCCCCAAACCAAACGGGGATGTAAGACCCATCCTGGACCTCAAGGCCTTAAACAAGTTCCTAAGGGTCCAATCATTCCGGATGGAATCGATCAGGTCAGTGGTGGCCTCCCTGCAAGGAGGGGAACTACTAGCGTCCATCGATATAAAGGACGCATACTTGCACGTTCCTATCTTTCTCGACCATCAGAAGCTGCTTCGCTTCGCGGTAAATCAGCGCCACTTCCAATTCGTGGCCTTACCTTTTGGTCTGGCCACCGCTCCTCGTGTTTTCACGAAAGTATTGGCTCCACTGTTAGCCTATCTAAGGTCTCAAGGCATATCCATAGTAGCCTATCTAGACGACCTATTGGTAGTAGACCGGTCAGTGGCCGATCTAAACTCAGCGGTACACAGAACCGTAAAATTTCTGGAATCCATGGGTTGGGTTCTCAACCTGGACAAGTCAGCCTTAATGCCTGTGCAAAGGCTCGAATATTTGGGTCTACTCATAGACACAAAGCTAAAAAGGGTCTTCCTGCCCCAAAGGAAGTTCGAGGCTTTAAGAGAACTAGTTCAACTAGTCAAAGCAAAGCGTCAGCCTCCCATTCGCCTCTGTATGAGGTTACTGGGAAAGATGGTAGCCTCGTTCGAGGCCGTCCCATTTGCGCAGTTCCACTCAAGGGAGCTTCAACATGCCATTCTGTCCGCTTGGAACAAAAAGGTTCAAGCCTTGGATCTCCCTATGTCTCTCTCCCGGTCAGTCCGGCAGAGCCTTTGTTGGTGGCTGGTTCCCCGGAACCTGCTAAAGGGGAAGTCCTTTGTTCCCGTGACATGGCAGGTTGTGACCACGGACGCCAGTCTGCTAGGCTGGGGTGCAGTCCTGGGAGGTTTGTCTCTCCAGGGGAAATGGTCAGCCTCCGAGAGGTCTCTACCCATAAATCTGCTGGAAATTCGAGCAGTCTATCTAGCCCTGTCAGCTTGGTCAGACAGGTTGAAGGGTCTTCCGGTCAGGATTCAATCAGACAATGTCACTGCCGTGGCATACTTAAATCACCAGGGGGGCACAAGAAGTCGTGCAGCCCAAAGAGAGGTGAATCGAATCCTGACCTGGGCAGAGAAATATGTCCCATGCATATCTGCAGTGTTCATTCCGGGAATAGACAATTGGCGAGCAGACTACCTAAGCCGCCAACAGGTGCTTCCAGGGGAATGGACTCTTCACCCCGACATCTTCCAGAGCATTTGTCAGAGGTGGGGAACACCAGATGTCGATCTCTTTGCATCGAGGTTCAATGCAAGGGTGGGCAACTTTCTGTCCCGGACAAGGGATCCACTTGCTTACGGCACGGATGCACTGGTGTTCCCATGGGATCAGTTCTCCCTAATGTATGCGTTTCCTCCGCTGCAATTATTACCCCGTCTTCTTCGCAGGGTAAAGTCGGAAGGAAGACCAGTGATTCTGGTGGCTCCAGCGTGGCCCAGAAGGGCCTGGTTCGCGGACATTGTAAGGATGTCCGTGGGGCAACCGTGGTCCCTGCCGCTTCGGCCAGACCTATTGTCCCAGGGGCCAATATTCCATCCTTCCTTACCGTCTCTCAATTTGACGGTCTGGCTATTGAGTCCCATATCTTAAAGAAAAGGGGTCTCTCTAATGCGGTGGCATCTACTTTGATTAATGCCAGAAAACCGGCATCCAGACTTATCTATTACCGAGTTTGGAAATCTTATGTGGCCTGGTGCGAGACCAGGGGTTGGCATCCCCGGAGGTATCTCATTGGCAGAATTCTGGAGTTTCTGCAGTTAGGGGCGGACATGAAGTTGGCCCTAAGCACCATTAAGGGCCAGATCTCGGCCTTATCGATTTTTTTCCAAAGGCCACTAGCTACACATTCCCTGATCAAAACCTTTGTGCAAGGTGTGATCCGGCTTAGTCCACCAGTCAAGATTCCCTTGTGTCCATGGGATCTGAATCTGGTCCTTTCTGTCTTACAGAAACAACCATTTGAGCCCTTGGCTCATATTCCTTTGGTCCTTCTGACCAGGAAGGTGATATTTTTGGTAGCCATAACCTCCGCCAGGAGGGTTTCGGAGTTGGCGGCCTTGTCTTGTAAGGAACCGTACCTTATATTCCATAAGGATAGAGTGGTCCTACGGCCCCACCCGGCTTTCCTACCTAAAGTTGTTTCAAAATTTCATTTGAATCAGGATCTTGTTCTCCCGTCTTTTTTTCTCAGAACCTAGTTCTGCAAGGGAGAAGTCTTTACATACGCTAGACGTATTAAGAGCAGTTAAGATCTATCTTAAGGCTACTGCTCAGGTCCGGAAAACTGATACATTGTTTATCCTGCCAGAAGGTCCCAGATGTGGGCAGGCAGCGTCGAAGTCCACTATCTCCAAATGGATTCGGCAGGTCATTACTCAAGCCTATGGCTTGAGGGGAAAGGTTCCCCCGTTTAAGGTTAAAGCACATTCCACTAGAGCGGTGGGTACTTCCTGGGCAGTGCATCATCAAGCCTCCATGGCTCAAGTCTGCAAGGCCGCGACATGGTCGTCTGTCCATACTTTCACTAAGTTTTATCAATTGGACATAAGAAAGAATGAGGAGAGCGCCTTTGGGCGCAGTGTGCTGCAGGCTGCAGTCTGATTCCTCATGTCTGATGGCGCCCGGCTTATTTCTTGGGGTCTCCCTCCCCTCATAGCATTGCTTTAGGACATCCCACATAGTAATTACTATGCTTCTCTGTGTCCCGTGATGTACGATAAAGAAAATAGGATTTTTATAACAGCTTACCTGTAAAATCCTTTTCTTTTGAAGTACATCACGGGACACAGAGCACCCGCCCCTCTTTTGGGGTATTTGGGACACTTATTGCTTGCTACAAAACTGAGGCACTCCCGGTATGGGAGGGGTTATATAGGGGAGGGAACTTCTTGCCTTAAGGGCGTGCCAGTGTCCACACCTGAAGGTACTCTCTATAACCCACATAGTAATTACTATGCTTCTCTGTGTCCCGTGATGTACTTCAAAAGAAAAGGATTTTACAGGTAAGCTGTTATAAAAATCCTATTTTTTTCTGCCAGTAAAATACCTTATACAGCCCACTTCCTGTTTCTTGTCTAGCAATAAGCACGGGCTAAAGATATCATGCACAGCTCTCTCTCTAACTAGTGAGAGTTTGCCAGGAAGGGAGGGGGAATGAGTCATAACAGGGCCAATGAGAACTGCAGAGCTGGAGGTGTGCCTCTGTGTAAATCCAGGAAGTGAACAGGCAGCAGCTTCAGCTGCCCACGGTTAAAATGGATGCAACCAGACTTGGTGGAGGGAGATTTCTGCAGCATATTTGGCAAGTACAGAATCACAGTATATATACAATAATATGCAAAGTGGTTGGAGAGAAGCTTCAGAATGGCAAAGAGGTTTTTATTACAAATTATGTGAGCAGAATGCAGTTGCTCTTTAGACTTGTTCTATTTTATCAATATCTTTTTGTAAGACCTCTTTTACACTGGAACAGTTTGCAGACGCTATTGCGCTAAAAAAAGCGCCTGCAAACCGACCCTAAACAGCCGCTGCTGTGTCTCCAGTGTGAAAACCCTGAGGGCTCTCACACTGGAGCGGTGCGCTAGCTGCATCATTGGGGCAGTGTGTATATCGCTCCTCCACCACTCCCGCCCATTGAAATCAATGGGACACCGCGGCTATACCGCCGGCAATGCTAGAGGTGCTTTGTGGTGGTCTTTAACCCTTTATCAGCCACTAGCGGGGGGTAAAACCGACCCGCTAGCGGCCGAATAGTGCTGTGAAATTGGCGGTAAAGCGATGCTAAAAATAGCAGCGCTTTACCGCCGGCGCACCTACCGCCCAATTGTAAAAGGGGCCTAAGCGAGATCTCAAGAACTGAACACGGTATTCTAAAGTTCCTCTTTAACTAGTCATGTCACTAGATTTGGGTATTTTGGTATCATGGTCAAAACAGGAAACGTGACAAAGCAGTCAATCTACAATATAAACTTCTAAGATGTATTGTGTAAATAATAGAAGAAAAGTAAACTATGGGCAGTTATTTGTAAAGAAATTTAATTACCAGCATAATGGACCAATTAACTAAGCATACAAGTTGTTTAAATTAAAGTTGAACTTATAAGTGAACGCATTTGGGTAAATTAAAGGGTTCAGTCACAGAGGTACACAGGGCTGTACACTTTTCACAATTCAGCATATTTCTGTACACAGCCATGGCCTGCAGCCTGTACAGATCAATAATAGAAATACAAATATAGCTGCACTCTAAATAAACAAATTAACGTACAAGTGGACCTAACCAGATACTGGGGCTGCATGAGTGCTGTCAGCACTGGGGTGCGACAGTTCATTGAGGGAACCATGAATGCCAACATGAACTGTGACATACTGAAGCAGAGCATGATCCCCCTCCCTTCGGAGACTGGGCTTCAGTATTCCAACATAACATAATCCCAAACACACCTCCAAGACGACCACTGCCTTGCTAAAGAAGTTGCGGGTAAAGGTGATGGACTGGCCAAGCATGTCTCCAGACATAAACCTTATTGAGAATCTGTGGGGCATCCTCAAACAGAAGGTGGAGGAGCACAAGGTCTCTATAATCCACCAGCTCTGTGATGTCATCATGGAGGGGTGGAAGAGGACTCCAGTGGCAACCTGTGAAGCTCTGGTGAACTTCATGCCCAAGAGAGTTAAGGCAGTGCTGGAAAATAATGGTGGCCACACAAAGTATTGACACGTTGAGCCCAATTTGTACATTTTCACTTAGGGGTGTACTCACTTTTGTTGCCAGCGGTTTAGACATTAATGGCTGTGAGTTGAGTTATTTTGAAGGGACAGCAAATTTACTCTGTTATACAAGCTGTATACTCACTACTTTACATTGTAGCAAAGTGTAATTTCTTCAGTGTTGTGTGTGTGTGTTCTGTGTAGAGTGCGGTTTCCACTCCAATACTTCATGATCAAAGTAAAATTGACAGTTGAAGGTTGAAGTTTTGAGAAATTGTGAGCATTTTTTTTTCCAGTGTGGCTTATTAGGCAGAGGATTGTCAACCAGTGGTGATACATTTATAATATGGCACTGGTGTATTTGGAGACTGGTGTACATTGCAAAAATGTTCCCACCCACAAGTCATCTTTTATTGATATTACCTTATTGAAATGTAGTTACTATAAAGATATTGAACATTTTTTGTACTTTATTTAAGAGAACACAATACGTGGGAGCCAGAGGGTAATTTGGATTGTCCTGAGTTGATTTCTGAATTCTTAAAAAAATACAAGAAACCCAAAGAGGGAGAGCCAAAACCTAAGGCAGAAGCAACTAAAAGAAAAGCTGGGAATGAGGACATTAAGGCCAAAAAGAGGAGAGAGGTAAGGCTAACAGCTTTCAGTACCCGCAGATTTTATTCCTATACCAAAGGTTGCTTCCCCATGTAATTGTCCAATGCTTGCACCCTTTGCCATTCTCGCTAGTGATATCACAACTGGTTTACTAGAGAATAATACTGCTCATAAGCCTCAACTGGCACACACAGAGCCCTGGGCTGCAAGGTTTGCTAAAGACTGTCCACTCGCTTCATCCATAGAAAAAAACAAAACGTTGTAGCCACACACTGACATTTCAGTAACCTTCATTGATCCAGACAGAGGAAATCTCACCTGAATCCTCCCACTCCAACTAATTTCTCCCATTTCCAGGGGTATTGCTGATTGGTATATTAAAGTGATGTTGCCACAGTTGATTGGGTTCCACCAGAGTGCCAGGAGCACAGGACCTAGTTTCCCCTGTATTGGTGTCATGAGTTACCATGGTGTTGGGGGCTCACCCGCAAGCACCATAACAGCCAATGGTTCTCTAGGTCCAGGATGCAGGGTGTCAGTTGTTGTTATGGTGTTGGCAGCTGCCCCACCTGCACCATGGCATTGCGCTTATCCACGGCAGGCGGAATGCAGGGTGACGCACAGCTTTTTCAGGAGATCACTGAAGTCCTCCCCCTCCTCTAGATCTGTTCCGACTCTCGCCATCTGCCACGCTGCTGGAGTCATAAGATAGGGCTCTGATGTGAATAACTGTTATTTGGGAGGTGGACTGTGTGATTGGGGGCTCTGTGATGGGGTGCTATAATGTTTAGAAGGGTCTCTGACATGAAAGAGGGCTTCCGATGTGATGTTTTCTTTTGTCAAGGTGGTTGTGTGTATGGTCCAAGGCTCAGGTTTTTTCATGCTTGTAAGAAGCTTCATCTTGGCATGCCTTTTGACAGTGAAAACCAATCCGGGGAATTCCTTTATAAATGTATTAAAGAAGTCACGAAAGGTGCTGCTATCCTACAAGAAATAGCCAAAGTCTCCTACTTCTACAGCTACTACTTCTGCTCAGCGAAAGAGATCTTTTTTTTTTTTTTTGCTTTCCCCAGGCATTCACCTCACTGGATTTTGAAGTCCACTAAGCTTGCCCAGAAGCCATTGTCACAGTCAAAGGGTGTCCCCACTCCTGTGGGTGGGAAACATCTGAGTATAGCTTCAAGCTATCATTTCAAAGAGGTGCAAAATAGAGTTTCTATCTCTGCCTATCCTTGCTTTTTACTTTCCAATCTGCCAGCTTCAAACCAAATCAGAGCAGATTTAATGACGGCCTTGCACCTTCAGACACAAGGAGTGGCTGTACCAGTTCCTTGAGAAGATGGGTTTCTATTCAAACCTATTCACAGACCTTAAACCCAAAAGGGGTGTCTGCCCAATGTTGGACTTAAAGCGGAGGTCCGCCTACCACTGCAAAATTTAAAAAGCCAGCAGCTGCACATACTGCAGCTGCTGACTTTTAATAATCGGACATTTACCTGTCCTAGGGTCCAGCGATGTCGGATGTTTCCATCAGCTGTCGGTTCCATCCCACCTCCATTGCGAGTAATGGAACGCGGCAGTGAAGCCTTACGGCTTCATGCTTGGAACCCTACTGTGCATGTGCGATGCTCCGCTCCCCTCTCCTACTGACCTGGCTGAGAAGGAGGGAGCACCAGCGGTGACGTCAATAAGTGTGGCTGAGTATTCCAGAAATGGGAACAGGATACCTGTGAAAGACAGGTACCCTATCCCCCCCCCCCCCAGAGGGGGAGCAGTACAATGAGCGGAAGTTCCACATTTGGGTGTAATTTAGAGATTTTAAAGCGGAACAGTTTTCTTCATGTACCTAAATTCCAGTATTCTTAATACTATGCGCTCCTGGAGGAAAGTAAAGCAACACATTAGTTAACATCATTAAATTGATTTGTAAATGTAAACTTTAACCAGCATCTGCTTAATCAAAATACATTCAGTTCATCTTCAGAGTAAAGTGTAACCACTACATCAGCACTTAGCCTGAAAACCTCCCAGTGATAAGAGTGCATGTAAACAATCGACATACTGTATTTATTGGCGTATAACACTCACTTTTTACCCTAAAAATAGAGGGTAAACTGTGCCTGCGTGTTATACGCAGGGGGCTTTGGAAAGTTTTTTCCTGAAACGTAACTCTTAAAGTTAGGGTGCGTGTTATACGCAGATAAATACAATAATCAATGCACTAGTAATTGACAGTCCTTATAATAGCCCATAAATGCTTGCTTGTAGTAAACTTTAAATCACCACCAGTGAAGTAATGTGTTTCACTCCCCGCATGCTGCCTCACTCACCACTAGTTATTGCCTCTCATTTCTGATTGGCAAAACTTGCATAATAGTCCAATCTCAGCACCGATCAGCACACTTGTTCGCAGGTATCGCTGGAAGTGAAAGCAAAGAGGGCACAAGTGATTCTCATAGTATATTTGTGTTTCACACTTTTTATTTAAAATGTATAAAATCCACACTCACAATGTTAAAATGCCAAAAACGCTCATTCATATCACATCAAGCTAAGGCCATCTGTGTGTGGCTAAGGCCATTTGCTTATCATCTCACTGCTCTCCCGAATCAACGGCCTTCAGTAAGTGCTTACATAGGTCAGCGGACATTCTTCCCTCCCACATGTGACAGCTCTGAGCTAATCAGCAAGCACCAGTGCCTTTGCATGCTCCTCTATATTTGGAAGTACAAGATTCTGCATGAGCAAAGCACACCTCTGCTGTTAGTCAAATATCTTTTTGCAGTCAAGTAATTTTTTTGTCATTTATGTTCAATGTTTTTTTTTTTTTTTTTTTTTTTTTTTTAATACAAACGCTTTTATTAGAAGGAAATAAAAAGTAAGCATGTACAGAGAACAATATCATATAGACACCAACTCGGGACAGGTCACCATATCACTAATACAGAGATCAAACCTTACACCCTACAAACTAAATCAGGTTTACAGATATCAAAGATATCCTGAAGTGTAGGACAAACAAGGCAGTCAGTTATCATAGGATGGATAAAAGAGGACCTGCCACGGAAACAGGGTACCTCCAATGTTTTTGTTTTTTTATTAAATTCTGAAAAACTATTTTGCATTGTTTACATGAAAAATGTTAGAAATAATCTGTCACTTTGAAATGAATGAAATGTTTTTACGGTGAGCCGGCATTGTATTTTAAGAGCAACGATTAAATTTTTTTCTGTTTTGCCTAGAGCAATGATATTGCCCGGGGTTTTGAAAGGGGTCTTGAACCTGAGAAGATTATTGGTGCTACAGATTCTTGTGGAGAGCTTATGTTTCTCATGAAATGGTAGGTACAAGTTTATATTTTCTTCATTTAGCGTTAGTTTATGGTTTAGTGAGAAGTTAAGATAAAAAAATAGGATACAATTGAAAAGCCAGCCATAGACGGTTTGAATCTCGACCAGTTCAGCAGAGACTGGCTGAGATTCGAACCATGTATGGGCAGGCTGAATGTACCCAAGTTGATCGATCAACTTGGGTACAACCAGCCTGTAGGATTTTACATGCATTTTTTGTTAGAGGCTGTTATAATAACTGTGTTCTCCTGGCAGGGATGGCTTCCCCCACCCTCCCCTGCCGGGAGAAGACAATGGCTCCATGGGAGGGATTCCCCCATCAACCCTTGGTTGCAGAAAAGAAAATCGCTCTGTCTATGACTGGCATAAATCCATGCTAGCCTGAACAGATTGGGAAAATGAATAAATGTTAGATCTTGCTCTCCTCACTCGCCTTAAAATGTTTGTAACCCAAAAAAGCCACAAAAAAAACCAAAACCTTGTGCTGGCTCTTTAAAGTGGAAGTTCACTCAAAAATAAATTTCTAATAATGCCTTGAGCTGACCGGTTATACTGCGAGGATGCTGTTTTTTTTTTCATACATACCTTGTTAGCGGTGTTTCATCCCTCGGCTTCCGGGTACGATTGTAGCGGGGCTGGGCGTTCCTAGTTGATTGACGTTCCTCCGACCGCCGCATACTGCTTGTCACGACTTTCCGAAAGAAGCCGAACGTCATTCCGAAAGAAGCCGTATAGAGTCGGCTCCTTTCGGAAAGTCGTGACGCGCAGTATGCGCCGGTCGGAGGAACGTCAATCAACTAGGAACGCCCAGCCCCGCTAGAATCGTACCCGGAAGCCGAGGGATGAAACACCGCTAACAAGGTATGTATGAAAAAAAAAAAAAAAGCAGCATCCTCACAGAATAACCGGTCAGCTCAAGGCATTATTAGAAATTTATTTTTGGGTGAACTTCCACTTTAAGTTGCTGAAATGTGATTTATCCCGTCATAAAATGTCTCTGCCGATGTTCCATTTCACCTGGTTGATCTTGCTTCTGCCGCACCTCCTCAGAATAAACTGACCAAATAAGCATGTCTGCGGATCCATGCTAGCATCAGTTTACACCTTATGTCATCACACTGGAGGTACTTTTTGCACAGCGCACCTGTATCTTCTGTAGTCAGTAACAGGTACATCCGCCATTGCAATCGGCTGGGGCAAAGAGGAGGAAGTGATGCGTGCAGTTGTTCCTGATGGCGTTTCTTTGCTATGGGTACCCAGATGCTTTGCGGCAACGTCATCACCTGTCATAATGTGCATGCCCCAAAATTGGACATCGTCAGGTCTGTGCATCACTGTGGGAAGCTACAGCGATCACGTGACCTGCAATAAAGCAAGGTCCATAAAGACAAGGATGGGCGAGTTTGGGGTGAAGGAACGTGACTGGCCTACACAAAGCCCTGACCTCAACCCGATTTAAACACCTATGGAATGAATTGGAGCGGAGACTGCAAGCCAGGCCTTCCTGTCCACATCAGTGCCTGACTTCACAAATGCTCTTCTGGGAGAATGGCCAAACATTCCCAAAAACACAACTAAACCTTGTGGACAGCCTTCCCAGAAGAGTTAAAGCTATTATAGCTGCTGAGGGTGATCCAATCCAATATTGAACCCTATGGACTAAGACTGGGATGCCATTAAAGTTCATGTGCGTTTAAAGGCAGGTGTCCCGATACTTTTGGTAATATTGTGTAGTTTCGATACCCAGGAAAATTTGTATATGCACACCCATGGTCATTTTGCACATAGTAAATTAACCACTTCAATACAGGGCATTTTCACCCCCTTCCTGCCTAGGCCAATTTTCAGTTTTCAGCGCTGTCGCACTTTGACAATTGCGCAGTCATGCAACACTGTACCCAAATGATTTTATAATTTCTTCCCCCACAAATAGAGCTTTCTTTTGGTGGTATTTGATCACCTCTGCGGTTTTTATTTCTTGCGCTAGAAACAAAACAAGAGTGACAAGTTTGAAAAAAACACAATAATATTTACTTTTTTCCCATTGTATGACAATGGGAGGGAAGGAAGTGGTTAAAGGACTTTATTATACGGTAATTGCCATTTTTGTACTGCATCATTAACACATGTTTTCTTTCATAGGAAAGATTCTGATGAAGCCGATCTGGTACTAGCAAAAGAAGCCAATGTGAAATGTCCACAAATAGTTATTGCATTCTATGAGGAGAGATTGACGTGGCATGCCTATCCAGAGGATACAGAAAGCAAAGAAAAGGAGGCTGTGAAAAGCTAAAATCTTTTTATATCTGTATATAATATACCTCCCCTCATTAACACACACATACCATCACCCCACACGTCTTCTCTGTTTTGATCCAACCATTTTCAAGATGGGGAGGTTTTTTTTTTATTTTTTCCTTTCCCATATAACTCTCTTGCCCTAAATCACTCCAGTGGTGGCATTTGCACAAAATCTGATTGCCATGAATACCAAGAGCCATGGCATGTTCACCACTCTGTGAAGGATGCATTGTAGACATTGTGTGCTGCTACACTTTCTCCAGTTTTTAAATGAACATGAGAAATATCTACAAGGGTGGGTTAAGAGATAATAGTGAATGGTTACATGCGTTCAGTGTCTGGTCAGTTCCTTCAGGATCAGATGTGAAAACCTCCCTCTGTTACCACTGATCAGTCGTGTACTGTGACGGGAACCTTGCTGCTTGCTTGCATTCTCGGATGCTTGCTTTCTGAGGGAGAAGACTGTTTTTATTGTTTGAATTATTTTTAAATATCTCTGTACTATCATGTAGGGTCCCTGCATACTCGTATTTTATAACCGAAGATATTGCTTAATACAGTTGCAAATAACTCTGCCCCTCAGAGGGAAACTTTTGTATATACATATCCATAGTGTCAGCGACAAGCACTTTGAGAAAAATGCAGCGTGTTTGCAGGTCCCACCTCCTGCACCACGAAGAAGACCTCAAATGTGGAGTGACTTTGTGGCTTTTGTATGTGTGCTTCATTCAATGTGCCATATATTGTGACTGGATATCATGCCTTTAACAGTCTTGTGTTTGGGAGAATACAATGCCACAGAGTATTGACTTCCATGTAGATGTAATGATATTTATTAGGCTTTTTATGGGTATAATTCCATCTATCATAACCTGCAACACTTTTTTTTCTTAAATGCAGTTTTAAAGTATTCATGGAAATATAAAGTATGTTTCCTTCATGTTACTAAAAAAAAAAAAAATGAAAATTTATATGTGTTATAAGTAAGGTTTTAAAATGTGTACCAAAAGTGTCACAAATGCTCCATTATCTAATATAGCTGCTGTGGAAGCAAGGCAAGTTTATCATCCGGGTATTTATGTAGCATATATGAACAGGAATACATGTTTTATCAACATGATCTAAAATGTAAGCTATAGTATGAAACAAACATCCCTAAACGGGGGATTTATGAAATTAGCTGGTGCATGTCGCCGAACATTGCACTCTATTTCAATAAATAAGAGCAGAAGTCTGGAACAGCACCCGAGATCAGTGCTGGAAAATCCTGGGAGCCAAGTAGCCCAAATGCTAACATGGCAGCTAACATTTTTTGAGCCATTCCTGCTGATAATGGCCCAGATTCAAGTAGAATTGCGCGATATTTGCAGGGGAGCAGGGCAACGATTTTGCCCTGCGCCCCCACAAATATTTTGCGCTGCCCTCGATTCACGGAGCAGTAGCTCCGTGAATTGCGAGGGCGCGCCGGCAAATTTGCCCGGCGTAAGCGCGCGCAAGTTAAATGATCCCGCCGGGGTCAAGCTTGTGAATCAGTGGTAGTATGCAATTTGCATACTACACGCTGATACACAATGGGAGCGGCCCCCGCAAGAATGCAGCCTAAAATCTGCGAGGCATAAGAGCCTTATGCCGCGCAGATTTTAGCCTGCAGTCGGTGTAACGAGGTTCCTGAATCAGGAGCACTCGTTACACCGGAGCAAGTAAGCACTTGCGCTGCGTAACCTATGGTTGCGCGGGCACAAGTGCTTCTTGAATCTGGGCCATTGTCAGCATATCTTCCCTGAAAGTCTCAGATTGTTCTTGATAGGTTGTCCACCCCCTGCTGAAATCGTGTGTGGATTACAACACCTCCTTTTAAGACTGAAAGAAATTGAATTAATCCAAGAAGATTTTTAATAGTAGTGCTTGCATTCATTTTGCATAGTTGTATCTTGCATATTGGTGTATATGATTTTTAATTCACTTAAACTGACTTCATTTTTTGGGGAATACATCAATTTTAAAGAGTTTTAGACACTATTTTAATGTTGGTAAAGTGACAGCAGGCTTGCACATACATATTAGTTTCTTCCAGAAGACCCAAACCTTCAGATTCTCAGTATGAAGGCTTCGAAATGGCTTTGGAATACAGAGTAATCAAAAAAAAAATCAATTAATAGTTTTAAATTGACATACAAATATATATTTGAAATTAAATCTTTATTATTTTTTGGCAGTAACATGGTGTGGGTGGATTCCTGCCAGTCACAGGCTGTGTCACACCCCTCCAGCCTGTGTCTTGGAATAAGAGGGAGGTGATCCCTCCATTAATCAACATGTAATATCCAACCCCCATTGTGTTTAGCTGGTTAGCAGGCATGGAGGAAGAGGAAGGGAGTGGGCAGTCATTTACCACTGTGTATACACTAGAGATGCACAAAAATTGCTGCCGCGGAAACATTAAATGCGAAAATGGTGTTATCGGCATTGCGGCGGATTTACAGTGATTTTTATTTTTATTGCCTGCAATTATTTCTTTACATTTAGCTGTCAGTAGCTTGCGTTTTTTGGTGTGGATGCATTGAAGTCTATTGCACGCAATTTCCTGCGGTAAAAAACGTCCCTGACCCTTTCCAGAAATATACCGGATGAAAAACGCATAGCTGTGACCCTAGGAAACCATGTTAAATGGACTGAAAAACCATTACACAGAGCATGCAAGTATAACATGTTTGTTATTTTATTTATTCTTAAATGATGTTTGCAATCACTTTAAGTTATGTTCTTGTGACCAGTAGCGAGGTACGTCAGGCAGGACGAGGTTGGGCCACAGCTTTGATTCTGGCATGTAAAATGAATAGCCCTGGAAACAACCCTACTCATAAGTTTGACAAACTACGGAGCTCTTGTGAGGAATCCCATAAACTTTGTGGAACAAATGCAAAGCCATTGTGTACCAGAATCTAATACTGCATGTTATCTTTAGTAACTAGATTGAGACATTCGTTTTTGTACGTATTTACATGATGATGATAATACAAAAGCAATGGTCATTAAGGCCCCTTTCACACGTGCAGACCGTATGTCCGCTTTTTCATCCATCCGTTTGCGAATGAAAAAGGGACATACATTGGTCCCTATGAATATCCGCTCACACCCGATCTCGTGCGCCTCCGCAAAGATCCGATTCTGCAGACAGAAGAAAACCCTATTTTTCCTTCAGTCTGCGGGTCGGGTGAACATGGACATACGGTCCGTGTTCATCCGATCCCCCCATAGGGGAGAGCGGAGAAACTGCAGCGACCGCCCTGTCATCTGGCAGCTCAGCGGGGATCAACAGAGCGATCCCCGCTAAGCAAACAGAGCATAAGGAGGCGGATCATTACTGATCCACCTCGTGTGAAAGGGGCCTAAAACAAAATTAGTGCCCAGTGTTTCAGGTTTCCAAGTGTTTTGGAAGAAAAATAAAGGTATGTGTAGGCACATCATGTTTGCTGTCACTTTACACTTTTTTTTAGCAGTTTGCTAAAGTTTGTTTATACTGTAACTCGGTGTGTAGCATTGTTTTTAGCTTGTAGTTTCTCAACCCAGCAGTGGCAAATGTTCTTAAAAAAAACAAGCAAAAATTGAATTCTAGGCATATTAAAAATCTAACTCCATATTTCCATGTTGGTGATAAATTTGCAGTAGAAACTATTATGAGTACGTTTGCCAATGTGATACCCTTTTATTTTCCATTTTCAGTATGGATGTTTGTGCAGTGTATACAGAGCAATGTTGCCTTTCTTGGCTTTAATAAAGCTGGTCTGTAGACTGGCCTCTGTTCCTACCGGCATCAATACGTTTCAGCTCAACACAACTTATGGCTGCTTGTGCAACTTGGTTTTAATGCTGATGCTTTTGTACACTGATTTTAGGATATATTTAAAAAAAAAAGTTTATAAATGTTGCCTTTTTGATGCGTATTCATCTAAATAAAATACAGGTTTAATGTCTCTTAGTAATTTTTATTTACATCTGTGTACCTTTGTCAGTCATGTCATTCTCTAAATAAGGCCTCATGCACACTGGACGTTTTTACAGCTGCTGTTTTTGGCTTCAGACGTTTTTTTTCTACAGTCCAACTCTCCAGCATGTTATCCTATGTATCCATGCGGGCTGTTATCAACTGTTTTTGTCTGGAACCCCCCCCCCACCCTCCTCTAAAAACTAGTGGGTTCTGAGAGGGGTTTTTCAGCTGTAAACACGCTCTAACGTCATCTTGCCAGTGTTTTTTTAACATCTTTGGTCCCATTGAAAAAACAAAAAATACTGCTAACACTTAAAAAATGCAAAGAAAATTCACTGCAAAGCTACTAGCTTTTTGATAACACCCAGTGTGCATGAGGCCTGAAGGGTAATCAACAAGCAGGGAATTTAGAAATATCAACTTTGCAAATTGTGTTTTTTCTAAATAACTGTAATCTTGGACTCACCATTTTTCTAGGTAAATATATTTCTAAGGGTGATATTGACATGACATTTTCAGTAAGATCCAATGCAATCCATACAAATAAGTTCAAAAATTGTTGTGTAATAAAATGGAATGAAAAAGTATTGAACAGGCTAACAGAAATGTATTTAATACTTCATACAAAATCCTTTTTTTGGTAATGACAGCTTCAAGATGGCTGATTATGACCCATTCTTCCACACAGTCTTCTAATCTTGAAGGTTCTGTAGGCCTCTTCTATGAACTCAGATCTTTAGTTATTTCCATAGATCTTGAATTGGATTCAAGTCAGGTGATTGGCTGGGCAATTCTAGCAGCTTTATTTTCTTTCTTTGAAACTAATTGAGAGTTCATATGGCTTTGTGTTTGGGATCATGGTCTTGCTGAAATGTCCACTTTTGTTTCATCTTCATCATCCTATTAGATGGCAGAAGACATTTATATACAATATCTTGGTACATTTTTTTCAATTCATCCTTCATTTAATGATATGAAGTTTGCCAGTCCCTGTACGCTGAAAAACAGCTCCACACCATAGTTACATAGTTAGTCAGGTTGAAAAAAGACACAAGTCCATCCAGTTCAACCACAAAAATTAAAAATAAAAAGTACAATCCTATACACCCAACTTCATACCCACAGTTGATCCAGAGGAAGGCAAAAAACCCCAGCAGAGCATGATCCAATTTGCTACAGCTGGGGAAAAATATCATTCCTGATCCCCCGAGAGGCAATCGGATTTACCCTGGATCAACTTTACCTACAAATCTTAGTACTCAGTTATATTCTGTACATTTAGGAAAGAATCCAGGGCTTCCTTAAAGCAATCTACTGAGCTAGTTTCGGGGGTTTAGGAGCCTGCACATCACGTCGCTCTTCAGCCGTCTTCATCTGTTCATGATTGTACTTCATGCCGTTTTTAGTCTGGCCAAATGTGAGTAGCCTGACTTCTATATTCTTTTGTGAATAAATCTACCTATTGCAACAGAGAGCACTTAGTCTGTGATATCTTTTTCCATGTACCTGTCCTATGCGGTATGGTTGCCTAAATGAGGATCTAATACATCAGCCTGGTTCCTGTTTACTGTGAGACCTGCCTAATTGACCATTTGTTAATTCAGTGGTCCACGCATGAAGGTGAGAGTAGCCATTCCTAACGGTGGAGGGATCACTTTAAGTGTGGTGGTTTATCACGTGGTGGATATCTACTTCATCTATTTTATTTATTCGACATTTATGGACTTTGGATCGTTATTCTGAGTTTACATATTTGGTCTGTTTTATTATACATAAATGTGCTGGCCATATACCAGCATCATATATATATTTTTAAGTTTTTTGCGCTGCACTAATTTCACCTATTATTGAATCTACTGAGCTGGCCAGAACCACCTCTGGAGGGAGTCTGTTCCACATTTTCACAGCTCTTACTGTGAAAAAACCTTTCCGTATTTGGAGGTGAAATCTCTTTTCCTCTAGACGTAAAGAGTGCCCCCTTGTCCTCAGTGTTGACCGTAAAGTGAATAACTCAACACCAAGTTCACTGTATGGACCTCTTATATATTTGTACATGTTGATCATATCCCCCCTTATTCTCCTCTTCTCAAGAGTGAATAAATTTAGTTCTTCTAATCTTTCCTCATAGCTGAGCTCCTCCATTCCTCTTATTAGTTTGGTTGCCCTTCTCTGCACTTTCTCCGATATCCTTTTTAAGAAATGGCTCCCAAAACTGAACTGCATATTCCAGATGAGGTCTTGCTAATGATTTGTACAGGGGCAAAATTATATCTGTCTCTGGAGTCCATACCTCTCTTAATACAAGAAAGGACTTTGCTTGCTTTGGAAACCGCAGCTTGGCATTGCATGCCATTGTTGAGCTTATGATCAACTAAAACCCCCAGATCCTTCTCCACTACAGATCCCCCCAGTATGTATGACGCATGCATATTCTTAGCCCCCAAGTGCATAACTTTACATTTATCAACATTAAACCTCATCTGCCACTTAGTCGCCCAATTAGACAGAGCATTGAGGTCGGCTTGTAAATTGGAGACATCCTGCAAGGACTTTATTCCACTGCATAGCTTGGTGTCATCTGCAAAGACAGAAATGTTACTTTTGATCTCAGACCCAATATCATTTATAAATATATTGAAAAGTAAGGGTCCCAGCACTGAACCTTGGGGTACACCACTGATAACCTTGGACCATTCCAAGAATGTAAGAATCATTAACCACGACTCTGAATTCTGTCTTTCAGCCAGTTTTCTATCCATTTACAAACTGATATATCCAATCCTGTAGACCTTACCTTACACATGAGCCGTGTGTGCGGAACTGTATCGAACGCTTTTGCAAAATCCAAATATATCACGTCCACAGCCACGCCAGGGTTTTACTTACCTCTTCATAAAAAGAAATCAGGTTTGTCTGACAACTTCTGTCTTTCATGAATCCATGTTGTCTGCTGCTTAAATAGTTTTTTTCCAGCAAGAACTCATCCATGTGGTCTTTTATTAAACGTTCCAGTATCTTCCCAACTATAGAAGTTAAACTAACAGGTCTATAGTTACTTGGTAAAGACTTTGTTCCCTTTTTAAATATGGGCACCACATTGGCCCTGCGCCAATCCAGTGGTACTATTCCTGTCTTTAATGAGTCCCTAAATATTAGATACAGTGGCTTTGAAATGACAGAGCTCAACTCACCTAGGATCCGTGGATTGATGCCATCAGGTCCAGGTGCTTTATCCACCTTTATTCTGTCTAAATATTTCTGGACCATATCACTTTTGAGCCATTGTGGATTTGGGGCTGTGTCACTCCCACCCCCATTTTGGACATGAGCTCCCCCATGCTCCATTGTATACACAGAGCTGAAGAAAGCATTTAATAAATTTAATAATTTAATAAATTTGCCTTCTCTTTGTCCCCAGTCACCCACTCTAGATTATTTTGTAAGGGGCCTACATGCTCAGACTTCACCTTTTTACTATTAATTAGGGTTGTCCCGATACCACTTTTTTAGGACCGAGTACAAGTACCGATACTTTTTTTCAAGTAGTCGCCGATACCGAATACCGATACTTTTTTTTAATGTCATGTGACCGTTTTCAAACCACAATACAGACCAATGATATTTTCTATAGAATTATGAAGAACTGGTACATCATGGTGTGGGGCTGTTTTTTAGCATACGGTACTGGAAAACTACATATCATTGAAGGAGTGATCACTGCCAGTGCCACCTATCAGTGCAGCTCATCGTTGCCAGTGCCCAAAAGTGCAGCTAGCCAGTGCCACCTATCAGTGCAGATCAGTGCCCATTAGTGCATCAGTGCAGGGAGGCAGCTTATTAGTGCATCTCATCAGTGCCATTCAATCAATGCCAGTGCCACCTATCAGTGCCATCCAATGGTGCCATCCAATTTGTGCTCGATGTAAAAAATAAATACAAATAAAAAAAAAGTATTCTATTTTGGTATCGGGAGTATTTGCGCGAGTACGAGTACTAGCGCAAATACTTGGTATCGGTCCCGATACCGATACTGGTATTGGTATCGGGACAACCCTACTATTAATATATTTAAAGAATTTTTTTGGGGTTTGTCCTATCTTTTTCAATCTGTCGTTCGTTTTGAATTTTTGCATCCTTGATTTCCTTTTTACATATCCTTTGTAACATTTAAACAACACTAGTGTTCCTTAATTTTTATATTTTTTACAAGCTACTTTCTTATTGTTTATAGCTTTTTTAACTTTGACCGTGAGCCACATAGGTTTTATTTTTAGCTTTTTAAACTTATTACCCATGGGAACATACTTTGCAGTGAGGTTCCACACAGTCTTTTTGAAGAATTCCCATTTCTGTTCTGTGTTCATCTGTGCCAATAGTCCCTCCCAGTCCAAGTCCTGGAGAGCAGCCCTCATCCTTGGAAAATTTGCTCTCTTAAAATTTAGTGTTTTAATATTTCCTGTATGTATTTCTTGCTTATAGTTAACATTACATGAAATCATGTTATGATCACTGCTACCCAGGTGTTCCTTTATCTGAACATTCGTAATAAGCTCTGCATGGTTTGAGATTATCAGGTCAAACAGCATCATTCCTAGTTGGGGCCTCAATAAACTGCACCATAAAATTGTCCTGCAATAGGTTTTTAAATTTTTGTCCTTTAACTGTCCCAGAAGTGCCATTAATCCAGTCAATTTCTGGGTAGTTAAAATCCCCCATTATTATCACCGTCCCAGCCCTTGCAGCCCTTCCCATCTGTGCAAGGAGCTGAGTCTCCACCTCCTCATTAACATTGGGTGGTTTATAACAAACTCCAATGATTAATTTTGAACTACGCACATCTGTATGCAGTTCCACCCATAATGCTTCAGCCTCATCACACTCTCCATCAAACAGGTTCTCTTTCACGCTTGCTTTGAGGTCACTTCTCAGATAGAGACAGACCCCTCCACCTTTCCTTTTTACCCTGTCTTTCCGAAAGAGCATAGCCAGGAATATTAATAGCCCAGTCATGTGAGGATTGAAGCCAAGTTTCAGCAATACCGATTACATCATAGCTCTCCTCATGCACCAGAGCTTCCAGCTCACCTGTTTTGCTTGGCAGAATTCTGGCATTGGTGAACAAACACTTAAATGTATTGTTACATTTTTCTCCGGTGTTTTTCATATAATTTATAGTAGTACAAATGGCACTATTATTTCCAGTGGCTGTTTGCAACATGGGAACTTTCTTGTCACCTGCCATAACCCTCCCCCCATCTATCCCCATGATGTTCCCACCTCCAAACTTCACTGTTGGTATGCTGTTTTTGGGGTGATGTGCAGTGCCATTTGACCTCCAAACATGGTGTGTATTATGGCATCCAAAGGGTTCAATTTTGGGCTCATATGACCAGACTATATTCTCCCAGTATTTCACAGGCTTGTCTAAATGTTGTGCAGAAAATTTTAAACAAGCTTCAACAGGCTTTTTCTCCACCTATGGAGTCTTGCATGGTGAGCGGACATACAGGATATGGCAGTTGATTGCATTACTTATTGTTTTCTTTGAAACAATTGTACCTGCTAATTCCAGGTCTTTCTGAAGCTCTCCACAAGTGGTCCTTGGTTCTTGGACTACTTTTAATTCTTTTCACTCTGTCATAAACTTTGCTAGGAGCACCTGGTCGTGGCCGGTTTATAGTGAAATTACGTTCTTTCCACTACCTGATTATGGCCCCAACAGTGCTCACTGGAACAGGTTTAGAAATGCTTCTGTAAACAATGCCATCAGTATGTTTTGCAACAATAAGTTTGATCATGAGATATTTCTTGTGACACCCTGGTAATTATACCTTTTTTATAGGCCATCATTTGAGACACAACCAGCTGATAGTAATTTGCACTGACAAGGGGTAGGATTGCTTTCTAACTACTGATAGATTCCAGCTGGTGTTTTGGCTTTCCATGCCTTTTTTGCACCTCCCTTTCTTCACGTGGTGAATATTTTTTTCCCTGTGTCATTCCATTTTATTACATGTAACTTAATTTCTAAACTAATTTGTTTTGGTTTCTTTGTATGTATGGATTGCATGGGTTGTTGCTGAAATGTGGTGAACATTTAATGTTAATAGCACCTTTAGAAATATTTACCTAGAAAAATGGTTACATGTTCAATTCTTATTTTACAAGCTGTATGTATAACACTGTTGGTTGTTCGAACTAGGGTCAGCACTTGACTATCAGCGCACCTTAGTTTTTTTCTGTAATGGGTTGAGGTTCCTACACTTTACACCAGTAAGCTTTCTTTTACTATCAGGTGTTAGGGGTGTCGAATTTAATCGGTGCATCGCGATTCGGGTGTCACTGATGCGATTCCGATGCAGGCGATCATAATAATCAATGTCTAGCCCCGCCCCCACCCGGGAGAACTCTCCGTGCAGCCGTTACCTAATTTCCCAGTGTTTGTGACTGCTCATGTGACTGCCCGGCCCGCAGTGATTGGATGACTCGCACAGCTCCTCCCACAGGACCTGATTGTACGTGCCTACTCTGCTGCTCAGGATAGTTATGTGGGCGTGTCCGCCTGTACACGCTCCAGTCGTCCTGTTGTCACGTTTCCTACCCCCTGTGATCCCTGGATGGAGTTCCTGAGAGCGGAGCGGGCCGTACCGGATGATCTGAGGAGGAGAGGGATGGAGGCGGGAGGAGCGCAGCCTGTACACCTCACTGACAACCGAGCTCCCCGCTCTACAGGTACCGGGGTGAGGGGCTCTCACTTACAAAATTCCATTGGTGACCGAGTCCTCTTATGGCACACCCCAAAGTCTGTTTAGTTGATTTTGTGAAAGAGTCAAGCACTTTGTATTGGGTCAGAGCTAAGCCTTTAATGGCTATAAGAGCAAAAGGAGTTATTTTTTTTTCCAATGTTATTTTTCCACTTGGTAAAGGGAATTCCAGAATGTAACACATGCTGTTTTTTTGCCTAAGGCAAACCTGTATAGAAAATTGAAAACGATGTGACACATATGTTTCAGTAAACTGTAATATGCATGTTTTATCTTTCCGTGGAAGTCACATAAAGTAGGACACATTGTTCATTATTGTGAAATATTTGTCACTGAGTGTAAAGTATCCTGTAATTAAAAAAAGCTCATAAATACATTTAAAAGGTAAGGTAAGCTCTACAGGTACCAGGGTGAGTGGCTCTCACTGACAACACTTTGAAAAGCATTAAATGTCGCTCTTCCTGATCATCTCCTGTACTATGTCTGCAGTCTCTGATCATCGCCTGTATTATGTCTGCAGTCTCCGATCATCTCCTGTAGCATGTCTGCAATTTTCCGATCATCTCCTGTAGCATGTCTGCAGTCTCCGATCATCTCCTGTAGCATGTCTGCAGTCTCTGATCATCTCCTTTAGTATTTTGGGGGGAGAGCCATGCGCACTTGCGCTGCAATCGTGATGCATCGCAGAATCGAATCGTGGACTTGATAATCGTAATCGCATCGAATCGTGAGACCAGTGAAGATGCGCAGCCCTATAACAGTATGACATACCTACCTGCAAAACAAATACAATAAAACATTGTAAAAATATTTTTTTAACACAATCTGTGCCTAAAAAATATATGCTGAAGCATGGGGGCAATCCGCCCCTAATTTTAGGGGCAAATCGCCCCTCCACCCCAGCCCCCATGCTTCGGCATATATGCTCTTTTTTTTAACTGTGATGGTGAAATCACCTTCTACAGTGCTGGAGTCGCTGATTTACGTATCGTGGGAGAAAACGCTGTTGCTGTCAAGATACATAAATCAGTGCTGCAGCTGAATGGCATACGTGCTAAGAAAATTATGTTTAACAAGAAAACAAAGTAACATTACAGTATAACATACCATAACTGCAAAGCAAATGCAATAAAACATTGTAAAAATAAAACATTTTTTAATGCAACCTGTGCCTAAAAAATATATGCTAAAGCATGGGGGCAATACGCCCCTAATGTTAGGGGCAAATCGCCCCTCCGCCCCCATGCTTCGGCATATATGCTCTTTTTTTTTTAACTGTGATGGTCAAATCGCCTTCTACAGCGCTGGAGTCGCTGATTTACGTATTGTGGGAGCAAATGCTATTACTGTCAAGTTAAATAAATCAGTGCTGCAGCTGAATGGAATACCTGCTAAGCAAATAATGGTTAACAAGAAAACAAAGTAACATTACAGTATAACAGTATGACATACCATACCTGCAAAGCAAATACAATAAAACATTGTAAAAATTAGGGTTGTCCCGATACCACTTTTTTAGGACCAAGTACAAGTACCGATACTTTTTTTCAAGTACTCGCCGATACCGAATACCGATACTTTTTTTTAAATGTGTCCCCAAATGCAGCCATGTCCCCCCACAAATGCAGCCATGTCCCCCCACAGATGCAGCCATGTCCCCCCTCAGATGCAGCCATGTCCCCCCCATATTCAGCCATGTACCCCCCCATATGCAGCCATGTCCCCCCATATCCAGCCATGTCCCCCCTATCCAGCCATGTCCCCCCCCCCTATCCAGCCATGTCCCCCCCATATCCAGCCATGTCCCCCCCATATGCAGCCATGTCCCCCCCATATGCAGCCATGTCCCCCCCATATCCAGCCATGTCCCCCCATATGCAGCCATGTCTCCCCCATATCCAGCCATGTCCCCCCATATGCAGCCATGTCCCCCCCATATCCAGCCATGTCCCCCCATAAAAAGCCATGTCCCCCCATAAAAAGCCATGTCCCCCCCATAAAAAGCCATGTCCCCCATATATGCAGCCATGTCCCCCTTATAAGCAGCCATGTCCCCCCATAAAAAGCCATGTCCCCCATACATTGATGCTGCCGCCGCCGCTTAGTTAATACGGGCGGGGAACATTACAGCTTTCATTTGAATAGCTGTAGTGTTTCCCGCCGCGTATAGACACTCCCCCTTGCTCGGGATTGGACAGATCACCCGAGCAAGGGGGAGTGTCTATACGCGGCGGGAAACACTACAGCTATTCAAATGAAAGCTGTAATGTTCCCCGCCCGTATTAACCAAGCGGCGGCGTGGCAGCGGGGGGGGGAGTATTCGGCTAGGGGGGGCTAGGGGGGCATTTGCGGGAGTACAAGTACTCCCGCAAATACTTGGAATCGGTACCGATACTAGTATCGTATCGGGACAACCCTAGTAAAATATATTTTTTTTAACACAATCTGTGCCTAAAAAATATATGCTGAAGCATGGGGGCAATCCGCCCCTAATGTTAGGGGCAAATCGCCCCTCCACCCCAGCCCCCATGCTTCGGGCATTTATGCTCTTTTTTTAACTGTGATGGTGAAATCACCTTCTACAGTGCTGGAGTCGCTGATTTACGTATCGTGGGAAAAAACGATGTTGCTGTCAAGATACATAAATCAGTGCTGCAGCTGAATGGCATACCTGCTAAGCAAATGATGGTTAACAAGAAAACAAAGTAACATTACAGTATAACAGTATGACATACCATAACTGCAAAGCAAATGCAATAAAACATTGTAAAAATAAAAATGTTTTAACGCAATCTGTGCCTAAAAAATATATGCTGAAGCATGGGGGCAATCCGCCCCTAATGTTAGGGGCAAATCACCCCTCCACCCCTGCCCCCATACTTCGGCATATATGCTCTTTTTTTTTTTTAACTGTGATGGTGAAATTGCCTTCTACAGCGCTGGCGTCGCTGATTTATGTATCGTGGGAGTAATCGTGGGAAAAAGGAGTACCGTATTTATCGGCGTATACCGCGCACTATTTTGCCCTGAAAATCAGGGCAAAATCGTGGGTGCGCGATATACGCCGATACCCGCTTTACCGCCATGAGTTTGAATACTGCGCCCGCATATAGCGAGCGCAGTACACTCGTGAATCTTCGGCCAGTCTCGGCGCCTCTCGTACTGACGTCCTGAGCGTACAGGACGTCAGTGCGAGAGGCGCCCGAGCCTGCCCGAAGATTCACGAGTGTACTGCGCTCGCTATATGCGGGCGCAGTATTCAAAGTCGTGGCGGGAAACGAGCGGGAGGACGCCGCCGAAGGACGCCGGACCCGACGAGGCCGCAGATGGACGCCGCGCAAGACATCAAAACTGTAAGTACAAAAAAACAAAAAATCTTTTTTTCCCACAGGATTGGGGGCCACTTTGGGGGTGCGCGGTATACGCCAGAGCGCGTTATACCGCGATAAATACGGTATTTTATTAAATAAAATGGCACGCACCCCAGATGATGTCTCAGACAAAATGCAATTCCCAATGGCGCTGTTTATATACGGTGAAACCTAAGTCATGAAATGCTGGTAGCATGACATACCATAACTGCAAAGCAAATGCAATAAAACATTGTAAAAATAAAAATGTTTTAACGCAATCTGTGCCTAAAAAATATATGCTGAAGCATGGGGGCAATCCGCCCCTAATGTTAGGGGCAAATCACCCCTCCACCCCTGCCCCCATACTTTGGCATATATGCTCTTTTTTTTTTAACTATGGTGGTGAAATCACCTTCTACATTGCTGGAGTTGCTGATTTATGTATCGTGGGAGAAAACGCTGTTGTCAAGATAAATAAATCAGTGCTGCAGCTGAATGGAATACCTGTTAAGCAAATGATGGTTAACAAGAAAACAAAGTAACATTACAGTATGACATACCATACCTGCAAAGCAAATACAATAAAACATAGTAAAAAACATTTTTTTAACGCAATCTGTGCCTAAAAAATATATGCTGAAGCATGGGGGCAATCCGCCCCTAATGTTAGTGGCAAATCACCCCTCCACCCCTGCTCCCATGCTTCGGCATACAGTATATGCTCTTTTTTTTTAACTGTGATAGTGGAATCGTCCTTTTACAGCACTGGAGTCACTGATTTACGTATTGTGGGAGCAAACGCTGTTGCTGTCAAGATAAATAAATCAGTGCTGCAGTTGAATGGCATACCTGCTAAGCAAATGATGGTTAACAATAAAACAAAGTAACATTACATTATAACAGTAAGACATACAATAACTGCAAAGCAAATGTAATAAAACATTGTAAAAACAAAAAAATATTAATGCAATCTGTGCCTAAAAAATATATGCAGAAGCATGGGGGCAATCCGCCCCTAATGTTAGGGGCAAATCACCCCTCCACCCCTGCCCCCATACTTCAGCATATACGCTCTTTTTTTTAACTGTGATAGTGAAATCACCTTCTACAGCGATGTAGTCGCTGATTTACATATCGTGGGAGTAATCTTGAGAAAAAATAGTATTTTATTAAATAACACGAAAATCCCAGAAATTTGGACGAAAATGCAGTCGGACGATAATGAATGGACATGTCTATACAGCAGTGCTGAACAGCCCGCCGAACTTCGATTCATCTCCGGTCAACTTAAAGTGAAACTTCACCTAACACAGTAGCATCTTCTGACTCTCCCCCTAACAGTAGGGTCCTGTGCACCCCCAAAGCAGTGTCCAGTGCCCTCTGCCCCCCCATAGCAGTTTCCTCTGCCATCCCGCTCCATTGTTACATAGTTAGTCAGGTTTAAAAAAGACACCAGTCCATCCAGTTCAACCATAAAAAAAATGAAAAATAAAACAGTATCATACAGTCCCATATACCCACAGTTGATCCAGAGGAAGGTGAAAAACCCCAGCAGAGCATAATCCAATTCGCTATAGCAGGGGAAAAAAATTCCTTCTTGATCCCCCGAGAGGCAATCGGATTTTCCCTGGATCAACTTTACCCCAAATTAAAATTCCTAGCACACCTCACCAAATCTCCATTTGTTAACCCCTGTCACCCCCCAAATTCCTCCACCCAACACAAAATCCCCTCCCTCCAATCTCCTTGTGGTGCCCACCCACCTCACATAATACCACAGTGCCCAGGGCAGCCTCTCCTCCTGCCCACCCCTTGTCCTGGCCCTGATTGTTGTACATCCTGCTCCATTGTAGTGCCCCCTGCCCCTTCATAGCAGTGTTCTCTGCCCAGGGCAAACATACCAAATGCGCCCCCCCCCCATTATGTATGAGCATTATGTGTCAGCAACCCCACCCCCAAAAAATAAAAATCGATCCCCTCCCCAAAAAATAAAATAATGAATAAATATTCCCCCTCCTAGTACAAATCCTCTATTCCTCAACTTTCCCCTCCAAGCACAATCCTCCACCCCCCCCTTTCAGCAGAAATTCCCCTCACTAATCCCCCTATCCTAGAAAAAATCTCCCCCCACAAATTTACCCTCCTAGCACAAATACCCCAATCACTCCTACTAGCACAACCCCACCCCCACCCCCCCCCAAAAAAAATCCCCTCTAGCATATTACTTTTATAGCACAAACCCCCCTAATCCTCCCTCTTAGCACAAATACTCTTCCCCATCCTAACACAAATCCCCCCCCCAATTAGAATTAGCTATTCTCACACACCTCACCAAATCTTCAATTGTTAACCCCTGTCACTCCCAAAATTCCTCCACCCAACACAATTCCCCTCCCTCTAATCTTCTTGTGGTGCCCCCCAAACCCACATAATACCACAGTGCCCAGGGCAGCTTTTCCTCCTGCCCACCCATTGTCCTGGCCCGGACTGTTGTACAACCACCCCAGGCCCGGACTGGCCATAGGGCACACCGGGCATATGCCCGGTGGGCCGCGGCAGCCGGCCACATGTCAATTTTGTGCCTGATTTTGCAGCTGCTTGAGCCGGCCCTGCTCATCCGCTGCCGGCCTCTCCGTGGCCGGCTCCTCGGGATGAGCCGCATCCATGTCCTTCTGGCCGGGGTCCCCATCCCTTATCAAAGTGCTGCGTCATCTGGGCTGCTCCGTGAGTCGGGGCCGCTCAGCCGGCCTCACCACTGCCAGCTCCGCGGCCGTCCGACGGACTATTCAGCTGAGCTCAGGGGGGGGCGGAAGTGAAGAGAACGAGGAAAGAGCGCTGTGAGTAGAACGAGGAAAGTTGAATGTGGAGCTCTGACTGTACTGGAATCTGGGGGGGGGGGGGGTGGAGAGGAGAGCACCCACCTCACCCTCTGCACCCACCCCACCCATCTCACCCTCTGAACCCACCTCACCCTCTGCACTCACCTCACCCTCTGCACTCTGCACCCATCCCACCCACCTCACCCTCTGCACTCTACACCCACCCCTCCCTCTGAACCCACCTCACCCTCTGCACCCATCCCACCCACCTCACCCTCTGCACTCTGCACCCACCCCTCCCTTCTCACCCTCTGCACCCACCCCACCCATCCCGGCCACCTCACCCTCTGCACTCACCTCATCCTCTGCACCCACCCCACCCATCTCACCCTCTGCACCCACCTCACCCTCTGCACCCATCCCACCCACCTCACCCTCTGCACCCACCCCTCCCTTCTCACCCTCTGCACCCACCCCACCCATCTCACCCTCTGCACCCACCTCACCCTCTGCACCCACCTCATCCTCTGCACCCACCTCATCCTCTGCACCCACCTCATCCTCTGCACCCACCTCACCCATCTCACCCTCTGCACCCACCTCACCCTCTGCACTCTGCACCCATCCCACCCATCTCACCCTCTGAACCCACCTCACCCTCTGCACTCTGCACCCATCCCACCCACCTCACCCTCTGCACCCACCCCTCCCTTCTCACCCTCTGCACCCACCCCACCCATCTCACCCTCTGAACCCACCTCACCATCTGCACTCTGCACCCATCCCACCCACCTCACCCTCTGCACTCTGCACCCATCCCACCCACCTCACCCTCTGCACTCTGCACCCATCCCACCCTTCTCACCCTCTGCACCCACCTCACCCTCTGCACCCACCTCACCCTCTGCACCCACCTCATCCTCTGCACCCACCTCACACTCTGCACCCACCCCACCCATCTCACCCTCTGCACCCACCTCACCCTCTGCACTCTGCACCCATCCCAACCACCTCACCCTCTGCACCCACCCCACCCATCTCACCCTCTGAACCCACCTCACCCTCTGCACCCTGCACCCATCCACCTCACCCTCTGCACCCATGCCACCCACCTCACCCTCTGCACCGACCTCACCCTCTGCAACCCACCCCACCCACCTCACCCATCTCACCCTCTGAACCCACCTCACCCTCTGCACTCTGCACCCATCCCTCCCTTCTCACCCTCTGCACCCACCCCACCCATCTCACCCTCTGAACCCACCTCACCCTCTGCACCCATCCCACCCACCTCACCCTCTGCACTCTGCACCAACCCCTCCCTTCTCACCCTCTGCACCCACCCCACCCATCCCGGCCACCTCACCCTCTGCACTCACCTCATCCTCTGCACCCACCCCACCCATCTCACCCTCTGCACCCACCTCACCCTCTGCACCCATCCCACCCACCTCACCCTCTGCACCCACCTCACCCTCTGCACCCACCCCACCCATCTCACCCTCTGAACCCACCTCACCCTCTGCACCCACCTCACCCTCTGCACCCACCTCACCCTCTGCACCCACCCCACCCATCTCACCCTCTGAACCCACCTCACCCTCTGCACTCTGCACCCATCCCACCCACCTCACCCTCTGCACCCACCCCTCCCTTCTCACCCTCTGCACCCACCCCACCCATCTCACCCTCTGAACCCACCTCACCCTCTGCACTCTGCACCCATCCCACCCACCTCACCCTCTGCACTCTGCACCCACCCCTCCCTTCTCACCCTCTGCACCCACCTCACCCTCTGCACCCACCTCATCCTCTGCACTCTGCACCTCACACTCTGCACCCACCCCACCCATCTCACCCTCTGCACCCACCTCACCCTCTGCACCCATCCCACCCACCTCACCCTCTGCACCCATCTCACCCTCTGCACCCACCCCACCCATCTCACCCTCTGAACCCACCTCACCCTCTGCACTCTGCACCCACCCCTCCCTTCTCACCCTCTGCACCCACCCCACCCATCTCACCCTCTGAACCCACCTCACCCTCTGCACTCTGCACCCATCACACCCACCTCACCCTCTGCACTCTGCACCCACCCCTCCCTTCTCACCCACCCCACCCATCTCACTCCCTTCTCTTTCCAATTCCTGAATCACGTCCTCGAAGATATAGTTCCATTTCCTCATTTGTTGGCTTGGTAAAAAACTTCCTTTCCTTGTAAAATCTATTGTTTTATTTTACAACAACGCTTGTCAGTTGGTCTGTTTCATTTAATCTTGATTTTTGTTTCCACCTGCAAAAAGAAGAAAAAGTTTAGTTTATAGTGGACAATAGAAAAAATGGGCAACAAATACAGTCAGAGGTAAACAGCAGGATAAGCCTAGAAACACTGTATCAGGGGCCCACATGGTATGACACCAAAACAGGCATGAATGTTCTGGATTAGAGATCTGTGGTATGACAGGTTGTCACTGGCACAGACCTAGAAGTACTGGATCAGTGGCCCATGTCATAGCACAGGTAGTCACCAACACATGCCTGGAAGTACTGGATCAGTGGCCCATGTCATACCACAGGTAGTCACCAAAACATGCCTGGAAGTACAGGATCAGTGGCCCATGTCATACCACAGGTAGTCACCGACACATGCCTGGAAGTACAGGATCAGTGGCCCATGTCATACCACAGGTAGTCACCAACACATGCCTCGAAGTACAGGATCAGTGACCCATTTTTAATAGCACAGGTTGTCACCGGCACATGTCTTGAAGTACTGGCCAAACAGAAAAATAAATACAAATATTTTCAATTGTATAAATTGTGGATACTTACTGATTCTTTGCTTTGCAGATGCAGATGACGACCAACATGAAAATAAATCCACTGAGTATCACCGTCATGATAGCCAGGAGCCAAATAGGGACTTCAACAAAAAGAAGGAAATAAAGCGTTATTGTCAATGATAAGAGCACATGTAAGAACTTCTAAGGCCCCGTACACACGACAGAGTTTCTCGGCAGAATTCACCGAGAAACTCGGTCAAAACCCGGATTCTGCCGAGAAACTCTGTCGTCTGTACAGTTTTGGCTCGATGGAGCCGCCGAGGAGCTCGACGAGAAAATAGAGAACATGTTCTCTATTTTCTCGTTGTTCTATGGGAGAAGGCGTCCCGCCGAGCTCCTCGGCGGCTTCATCCCAGAACTCGACGAGGAACTCGACGTGCCAAGCACGTCGAGTTCCTCGGCCGTGTGTACGGGGCCTCAATGTATCGGGATAACATAGCTGGGTAAAATTAATCATGTGGAACTCCAGGTGGGGAAATTGCGAACAAACGTTATGTCTCCTCACTTGGGGAGATTACCTCCCTTTGTGTTCTGGAGAGCACACAGGATGTAAGAAGAAATCTTCCCAACTCCTCCCCACACCATATTAAAGTGGTTGTAAACCCACTATTTGGACTTTTACCTACAGGTAAGCCTACAACAAGGCTTACCTGTAGGTAAGGAGAATATCTCCTAAACCTGCACGGTTTAGGAGATATTACCCCCGCAATGCGGGCGGCGCATGCGCAGGGGGGACTCCACGGCTGAAGGACCGGCATCGCCGGACCCTGCCGATTTTAAATCTCCCGCGCGCACGCGCGGGAGTGACGTCATCGCCGCTCCAGCCAATCACAGCGCTGGAGCGGCGATACCCGGAAGACACGCCGGAGCAAGATGACATCCTGCTCGGCGTGGACCAGGTAAGTGGTACACACCTCGTTCCGAGGTAAGTATTTCATAATAGGCTAGTATGCGGTGCATACTAGCCTATTATGCCTTTTGCATTGCAGGTTTGGGGGGAAAAAAAAAAAGTTTATGCGGTTTACAACCGCTTTAACTAAAAAAATAAAAGTTTTGGCTGGAGCTGTGCTTTAAATCATAATTAATATTACACTAGCTGCATTAAGCCCATTCTTATTTCAGAACATTTCACTTACCTTGCACCTTGGTGTGATACCAAGCCCGGACATCTTCTGAGGAATCTTGGCCTTCGGGTTCATCCAGCATCCTCTGACCACCTGGCAAAATGGCCAGATATTCATTGTCTTTTCCCAGGGCTGGAATATACTGATAGTCTCTACCCAGCAAATCTAGTCCTAGAATAACAGAAAAGAAACAAAGATATACATTTCTCAGGTACATTATCTACAAGGATACAAAATCATGAATGTTATTTATACATTAAAAATTTGATTAGAGTTTAGAAGTCCTTTGGGTTTTCTAGATAATTGTCAGCATAAGAACGGCTATTATTTCCCCACAGCGGGCAATCAGATTCCAGCCTGCCTTGCACCGTTCTGGCCGTTGTGGCTGTGATAAAATAAGTGAGGCCCCGTACACACGTCCGAGGAACTCGACGTGCCAAACACATTGAGTTCCTCGTCGAGTTCAGTGTGGAAGCCACCGAGATCTCGGCGGGCTGACTTTCCTCATTGAACAACGAGGAAATAGAGAACATGTTCTCTATTCGCCCCGACGAGTTCCTCGTCGGCTTCCTTGCTGAAAAGTGTACACACGACCGAGTTTCTCGGCAGAATCCAGCTCCGATCGAGTTTCTGGCTGAATTCTGCCGAGAAACTCGGTCGTGTGTATGGGGCCTGAGAGAAAGCCTTGTTGGCTTGAAGTAGATATTCCCTGGCTCATGTGCTGCATGCTAGTTCTGGGGCAGTGGGCCAGAACCTATTCACCGAGGCAATGACTTGACATAGGTGTGTGGCTCCTGAGTCAGGGGATGGTTACTTCCTTCTCACACAGGCGTTTTACTTCATGACAAAGAATGTGTATTTGCTTAGAACTGATAATGGCCCTTCTTTTTTAGAACCCCAAATTCCATAAGTGCTTTTACTATTGGACATTTATAAAATATACATCCATGCAGGGACAGCACCAGAGGGGTGTATGGAAGTCCCCTAGAACTACCAAAAAATAAAAGATTGTGCAAGCATCTATAAAATTATGGACTCGGCAGCTGGTCGGTGCACAGCCAAGCATAAGAACGGAGGGTACTCTGTGTTCCACCTCCTGCTGCCGTTTTGGCCTGGCCCCCGGGGATTTATGAGACAGACAGAATGTGCATGGAATTCAATTCCCCAGAAGTCACCCAAGTTTTCAAACCCCTCAAATAGTGTTCCTGCCCACTGTGTAAGTCTTCCCTAATAGCAGCATGGATGAAGGGATCTCTATTATATTCAGGCAGCCATGGCACTGACTTCAAATGATCACGTTATATTCTCTTACCTGTATCCTGGGTGTCTGGGGGCTTAGACGTCACATCTGCCTTTGTTTCTTCACCTGCAAGCTTGGACTCCGCAGGTACATCCATCTCATCTGCCTTCGTATCTTCACCTGTGAGCCTGGACTCCGCAGGTACAACCATCTCATCTGCTTTGGTATCTTCACCTGTGTGCTTGGACTCCGCAGGTACACTTGTATCATCTGCTTTGGTATCTTCAGCTGACAGATTGGACTCTGTAGCTAAATCCTCCTCAACTGCCGTCTGTCGCCATCCACCTGTGAACTCAGACTCTTCAGGTGCATATAGCACGTCCGCTTTGTGTTCCTCGGGTGCAAGCTCGGACTCTTCAGGTACATATAGCGCGTCCGCTATGTGTTCCTCGGGTGCAAGCTCGGACTCTTCAGGTGCAAATAGCACGTCTGCTTTGTGTTCCTCGGGTGCAAGCTTGGACTCTTCAGGTGCAAATAGCACGTCCGCTTTGTGTTCCTCGGGGGCAAGCTCGGACTCTTCAGGTGCAAATAGCGCGTCCGCATTGTGTTCCTCTGGTGCAAGCTCGGATTCTTCAGGTGCATATAGCGCGTCCGCAATATGTTCCTCGGGTGCAAGCTCGGACTCTTCAGGTGCATATAGCACGTCCGCTTTGTGTTCCTCGGGTGCAAGCTCGGACTCTTCAGGTGCATATAGCACGTCCGCTTTGTGTTCCTCGGGTGCAAGCTCGGACTCTTCAGGTGCATATAGCGCGTCCGCTATTTGTTCCTCGGGTGCAAGCTCGGACTCTTCAGGTGCATATAGCACGTCCGCTTTGTGTTCCTCGGGTGCAAGCTCGGACTCTTCAGGTGCATATAGCACGTCCGCTTTGTGTTCCTCGGGTGCAAGCTCGGACTCTTCAGGTGCATATAGCGCGTCCGCTATATGTTCCTCGGGTGCAAGCTCGGACTCTTCAGGTGCATATAGCACGTCCGCTTTGTGTTCCTCGGGTGCAAGCTCGGACTCTTCAGGTGCATATAGCACGTCCGCTTTGTGTTCCTCGGGTGCAAGCTCGGACTCTTCAGGTGCATATAGCACGTCCGCTATATGTTCCTCGGGTGCAAGCTCGGACTCTTCAGGTGCATATAGCACGTCCGCTTTGTGTTCCTCGGGTGCAAGCTCGGACTCTTCAGGTGCATATAGCACGTCCGCTTTGTGTTCCTCGGGTGCAAGCTCGGACTCTTCAGGTGCATATAGCACGTCGCTTTGTGTTCCTCAGCGGTGAGCTCGGACTCTTCAGGTGCATATAGCACGTCCGCTTTGTGTTCCTCGGGTGCAAGCTCGGACTCTTCAGGTGCATATAGCACGTCCGCTTTGTGTTCCTCGGGTGCAAGCTCGGACTCTTCAGGTGCATATAGCACGTCCGCTTTGTGTTCCTCGGGTGCAAGCTCGGACTCTTCAGGTGCATATAGCACGTCCGCTTTGTGTTCCTCGGGTGCAAGCTCGGACTCTTCAGGTGCATATAGCACGTCCGCTATGTGTTCCTCGGGTGCAAGCTCGGACTCTTCAGGTGCATATAGCACGTCCGCTATATGTTCCTCGGGTGCAAGCTCGGACTCTTCAGGTGCATATAGCACGTCCGCTTTGTGTTCCTCGGGTGCAAGCTCGGACTCTTCAGGTGCATATAGCACGTCTGCTTTGTGTTCCTCGGGTGCAAGCTCGGACTCTTCAGGTGCATATAGCACGTCCGCTTTGTGTTCCTCGGGTGCAAGCTCGGACTCTTCAGGTGCATATAGCACGTCCGCTTTGTGTTCCTTGGGTGCAAGCTCGGACTCTTCAGGTGCATATAGCACGTCCGCTTTGTGTTCCTCGGGTGCAAGCTCGGACTCTTCAGGTGCATATAGCGCGTCCGCTATGTGTTCCTCGGGTGCAAGCTCGGACTCTTCAGGTGCATATAGCACGTCCGCTTTGTGTTCCTCGGGGGCAAGCTTGGACTCTTCAGGTGCATATAGCACGTCCGCTTTGTGTTCCTCGGGTGCAAGCTCGTACTCTTCAGGTGCATATAGCGCGTCCGCTATATGTTCCTCGGGTGCAAGCTCGGACTCTTCAGGTGCATATAGCGAGTCCGCTATATGTTCCTCGGGTGCAAGCTCGGACTCTTCAGGTGCATATAGCACGTCCGCTTTGTGTTCCTCGGGTGCAAGCTCGGACTTTTCAGGTGCATATAGCACGTCCGCTTTGTGTTCCTCGGGTGCAAGCTCGGACTCTTCAGGTGCATATAGCACGTCCGCTATATGTTCCTCGGGTGCAAGCTCGGACTCTTCAGGTGCATATAGCACGTCCGCTTTGTGTTCCTCGGGGGCAAGCTCGGACTCTTCAGGTGCATATAGCACGTCCGCTTTGTGTTCCCCGGGTGCAAGCTCGGACTCTTCAGGTGCATATAGCACGTCCGCTATATGTTCCTCGGGTGCAAGCTCGGACTCTTCAGGTGCATATAGCACGTCCGCTTTGTGTTCCTCGGGTGCAAGCTCGGACTCTTCAGGTGCATATAGCACATCTGCTTTGTGTTCCTCAGCTGTGAGATTGGATTCTTCAGGTGCATATAGCACGTCCGCTTTGTGTTCCTCGGGTGCAAGCTCGGACTCTTCAGGTGCATATAGCGTGTCCGCTATATGTTCCTTGGGTGCAAGCTCGGTCTCTTCAGGTGCATATAGCACGTCCGCTTTGTGTTCCTCGGGTGCAAGCTCGGACTCTTCAGGTGCATATAGCGCGTCCGCTATGTGTTCCTCGGGTGCAAGCTCGGACTCTTCAGGTGCATATAGCACGTCCGCTTTGTGTTCCTCGGGTGCAAGCTCGGACTCTTCAGGTGCATATAGCACGTCCGCTTTGTGTTCCTCGGGTGCAAGCTCGTACTCTTCAGGTGCATATAGCGCGTCCGCTATATGTTCCTCGGGTGCAAGCTCGGACTCTTCAGGTGCATATAGCGCGTCCGCTTTATGTTCCTTGGGTGCAAGCTCGGACTCTTCAGGTGCATATAGCACGTCCGCTTTGTGTTCCTCGGGTGCAAGCTCGGACTCTTCAGGTGCATATAGCACGTCCGCTTTGTGTTCCTCGGGTGCAAGCTCGGACTCTTCAGGTGCATATAGCACGTCCGCTATATGTTCCTCGGGTGCAAGCTCGGACTCTTCAGGTGCATATAGCACGTCCGCTTTGTGTTCCTCGGGGCAAGCTCGACTCTTCAGGTGCATATAGCACATCTGCTTTGTGTTCCTCAGCTGTGAGATTGGATTCTTCAGGTGCATATAGCACGTCCGCTTTGTGTTCCTCGGGGGCAAGCTCGGACTCTTCAGGTGCATATAGCACGTCCGCTTTGTGTTCCTCGGCTGTGAGATTGGATTCTTCAGGTGCATATAGCACGTCTACTTTGTGCTCCTCAGGTGTGAGGTTGGACTCCGCAGGTAAATCCTTCTCATCAGCTTTGGTATCTTCAACTATTGGCTCAGGTAGAAATATCTCAATCTTGTACTCCTTGCCTGACGGCTCATACACAACATATCTATAACGTTCATTCGGATCTATAATCACAGAAGAGAAAATAAATACAAATATTAATTTTATATTATCTAAGAAAGATAAGTACAATCCTATTATATTATATTCAGTTATTTTGTGTGTGTGTGCCAGAACTGAGTTCTGGTACTTCTGACAGGGAGCAGAGTTTTTTTTTTAATATATAGCTTGTTTTAAGCAGCTCTCAGCCCGCAGAGTCAGCTGGCGGCCACATAAGCCGACACAGCTCCTATAGTACCGGCAGCAGCCTTAAAGGGTTGTAAAGGAATGTTTTTTTTCCCTAAATAGCTTTCTTTACCTTAGTGCAGTCCTCCTTCACTTACCTCATCCTTCGATTTTGCTTTTAAATGTCCTTTTTTCTTCTGAGAAATGCTCACTTCCTGTTCTTCTGTCTGTAACTCACCACCATATGCAAGGTTTTCTTCTTGGTGTGCAGAAAGCATCTTGAGGGGGGAAAGGGCGAGCAGGAGTGTCCGGATGCCCACTAGCACACAGCTCCTTTCTCTATCTGCAAAGTAGAGAGTGTCCTGACTTGCCTGCTTGCCCCCTCCCCCCTCAAGAGGCTTTCTGCACACCATGAAGAAAGCCTTGCATTACTGTGGTGAGTTACAGACAGAAGAACAGGAAGTGAGCATTTCTCAGAAGAAATAAGTACATTTAAAAGCAAAATGGAAGGATGAGGTAAGTGAAGGAGGACTGCACTAAGGTAAAGGAAGCTATTTAGGGGGGAATTTTTATTTTATTTTATAACCCCTTTAAGAGAGTGGAGCAATATCAGCTGCACTCTGCCTCTCCCTGTAGTAGAGTGGATGTTCCTGTGAGTGTGAGGAAGAGCTGCAGTGTGGTGTCCTGTCCTGAAACTTCTGACTGCTCACTGCCTGAGGAAGACTGTACATTGATTTTGGTAATTATTTAAAACTGTCAGTGTTGTTGCTGGATGAATATAGGGGCTGCTTGACTGTCTAGTAATGCCGCTGTCAGGATATGGGGATGTCTTATAATGCTGCCTGGATATTGGGACTGTCTCTCTTGCTGTATATATGGGACTGTCTCTCTTGCTAGATATTGGGAACTGTCTATTGTGATCGGGAACAGTGATATCTGTCATGTCCCAGGCAGCCACCCAGGGAACACAGTTAACCCCTTCCCTGCCAGTGTCATTTTTACATTGATTAGTGCATTTTTATAGCACTGATCAATGTAATAATGTCACTGGTCCCCAAAAAGTGTTATTTGGGGTCAGATTTGTCCGCGCTAAAAATCACAAACCAGTAAAAACAATAAAAAATAAATAAAAATCCCTAAAATCTATCCCAGTGTTTGTAGATGCCATAACTTTTGTGCAAACCACTTAATATACGCCTATTGTGAGTTTTTTGTTTTTTTAACCAAAAATATGTACAGGGATATATATTGTCCTAAAACTGATGAATAAATTCATTATATATATATATATATATATATATATATATATATATATATATATATATATATATATATATTTTGGGGGGGGGGGTTGGGGTATTTATTATTGCAGAATGTAAAAACAATTTATTTATTTTTTCTTTTTTTAAATTGTCGCTCTTTTTGTGTTTTATAGCGCAAAAAATAAAAACTGCAGAGGTGATCAAATACCACCTAAATAATCTATTTGTGGGTAAAAAAAGAACATAAATTTGTGTTTTGTGTACAGCGTCACACGATTGGCAATTGTCAGTGCCGTATCGCAAAAAAATGCTCTGGTCATTAAGGGGGAGGGGAATCCTTCCGGGACTGAAGTGGTTAAACAATCGCTGTTTACAAACCAATACAGTTTACAAAGTTAAAGGGGTGTTCCAGCCAATTTTTATGTTTATTAAAAGTCAGCAGCTACAAAAAGTGTAGCTGCTGGCTTTTAATAAAAATACACTTACCTGCTCCAGCGTTCCATCGACGCGTCGGCCGGGGCTCCGCTCCTCTCCCCCCCTCCCCGGCCGGCGTTTTCATTTCAACTGTGGGCCACCCGGCCGTGACAGCTTTCGGCTTCACGGCCAGGCACCCACTGCACATGCGCAAGCGGCACTGCGCATGTGCGCGCGGCGTGGCCCGGCGCCGTCTGATTGGACAGGAGATCACCTAGGACCTGTGACGTGTCCTAGGCGATCGCCTACAGGGAGGGGCTGTTGTAGGCATTTAAGCTTAATCGCCTAACCAGCCTCTCAGCGGAAGGAGGAAGTGGGACAGGAAGTCCCACTCGGGTTGCCACCTCATCCCTTTAAAACAGAACACATATGAATTACACAGGTTCTGAGGCTAATTGAATGCAGGTAAGGCACCAAATGAGTCCTAATTACCACCTTAATTAGCCACAGAACCTGTGTAATTAATATGTGTTCTGTTTTAAAGGGATGAGGTGGCAACCCTAAGTCCCACTCCTCCTAAAGCCCCCACTCCCCCCCAAAAAAAATTACATGCCAAATGTGGCATGTAAGGGGGTGAGGGGTGGGATAATCGGAAGTTCCAATTTTGGGTGGAACTCCGCTTTAACTGAAGGACAGCACTTTAACAGGAAGTACAAAACCTCCCAAAAATATCTTGTGTTTCTGCAAATCCCAGGCTCCACTTCCTGTAGTGTTGTCTATTTGTTGTTTTGTTACATTAAAGTTCATTTAAAAAAAGGTGGAGGACACATGTTTCCTATGGCGCTCCAGCTGCAGAGATTCCCAATGAAGTTCAGTAATAAAAAAAAAAAAAAATTGGAGTGGAGGCCATATGTTTCCTGTCATCGGTGGAGCTCCACTCTGCAGCCAGACCTCCTTACGAATCATACTTGGTTCCCTATTCTCAAAAGGGGGCGGTGCTAGAAGGTATGTAGGGGGTGGAGATGAGAGGCGGGTATGGGGTGGATATAGGCGTGACTTAGGTGAGGGGCGGGTTATTGTATGTCTAGTAACCGTTCCCTGAATGCCATTTCTAGGGTGATGAAGTTGCTTCCAGCACAGCCTTCTCACACGGGTGTTGTGACCATATGTAAGTAATTGTAAAGAAGCTGTAATCTCCTCCCTCAATGTGATGTACACTGGGATTCCCATGTCCTGTATATAGGATGGATCTCTATGGCTTCTATTATCTACTACACTGCAGTGTATTGGGCTCACTTCACAAAGCTTTCAGGGTCTTTGTCATTTTCATAAATAACTGACACTTCGGGGGAGGGGAAGGTTCATGTTTTACAAAGTGACAGTTTGATTTCAAATGAATCCAGGAAGATTTAAGTCACATGAGTGAAGCAAAGCTCCGAATATGAAAGTGCAATGTGTATAATGTGTACTCTTCTTTATTCCAATGAAAACTACAAATATATAATAGAGTCCTAACCTTTTGATGGAATCGGTAATCCGTTGATCATTGCAATTGGCATGGCCAACACAATAAGAAATAATGACAATAACTTGTTCATTTTCGCTTGTTTTGTCAGAGACAAATAACAACACATCCACACTCCTCAACGCTCTGTGTTATCTGAGGCTGAGCCCTATGCGTCTGGAATATAAAGGCTCTGTGGGGGTTAGCTTTGTGATGTCACTGTGCAGGCCTGGAACTTTCTTTTTTCAGAACACTAGAATATACTTAGGTGGGCGGAGCCTCCTGCATGTTTTTTTTTTTTTTTTAACTGTTTTCTTCCTGATTTAAGGCTTGTTTACACCACAATCCCTGTGTTCACTGTGCATTTCTGCATCTGCATTTACATGCATTTTAGTGTGTTTGCAGTGCGTTTAAAGGCATATACTTATCTCTCGCTATTAGGGGTGCAACGGATCAAAAAACACACGGATCGGATCGATCATCGGATCAGGAGTCACGGATCGGATCATTTTCGGATCAGTAAAAAAAAAAAAAAAAAAAACACAAGGCAAACAAAAGTTTTGTCTTTTTTTACATTTTATTTTTTTTTTTTACTACCAATGGCGGCGATCAGCGATTTATTTTTTCGTGACCGCGACATTATGGCGGACACATTGGACAATTTTGACACATTTTTGGGACTATTACAGTGGGAAAAATGACAATTACAGTGTTACTGTTTACTAGTGTGGGGGCAATGTTGGCTATGGCTATTATTAATAGCCATAGCCAACATTGCCCCCACACTAGTAAAACAGTAACACTGTAATTGCCATTTTTGCCACTGTAATAATAGTCATAGCCAACATTGCCCCCACACTAGTAAACAGTAACACTGTGTGTATAGCCATTTTTCCCCTGTAATAGCCATTAGCCAACTCACTGTACTGATGTACTCGGTCCGTCTCACTGTACTCAGGTTGCATGCAGAGTCAGCGCGCTCTTGCAGAATAGAAAAGATCCACGAGCGCGCACCGCCGCCGAGTGTACCAAGATGGCCGACCGCTCCGGAGCTAGGTCGAAGCCGCGGTCTTTCTTAAGGCTGCAGCGCCGGTGCATTCCGCGGATCGCATACTGTGCCGATCCGAACAGGTCGACCCGTTCGGATCGCGGATCGGGCACGATCCGTTGCACCCCTACTCGCTATCTCCTCTCTCTCGCTATCCTCCTCTCTCTCTCGCGCTATCCTCCTCTCTCTCGCTATCCTCCTCTCTCGCTATCCTCCTCTTTCTCTCGCTATACTCCTCTCTGTATACCTCTCTCTCTTTCGCTATACTCCTCTCTCTTTGTATTCTCCTCTCTCTCTCTCTCACTATCCTCCTCTCTCTCTCACTATCCTCCTCTCTCTCTCTTGTTATCCTCCTCTCTCTATCCTCCTCTCTCTTGCTATCCTCCTCTCTCTCTCAAATTCAAATAAGCTTTATTGGCAGGACCAAATACATATTAGCATTGCCAAAGCAAGGAAAAGGGGAAGGTGGTAATATAAAGGGGAAGGGGGGGTAATATAAAGGGGAATGGACATAAGTCTGTGAAAGTCCTCAGTTTCTCATGTCCCTCTCAGTCTGTGACATGCTGTCACATATTGGGCAGCTCTCTTCACCATTGGCTCCTCTTCTCCCAGTAGAATTTGGAGTTTCCTCTTCTCTCCTGTAGAATTGAAGTCCGGGATGAGAGCGGAGAGTCTCTGGAAGTGGTGTCCCTCACTGACGAGTACTTGGGGCAATGTAACAGGAAGTGTTCCTCATCCTCTGGGACCCCCAGGTCACATTGCTGGCACAGTCTCCTCTCCCTCTCTCTCTCTCTCTATCCTCCTCTCTCTTGCTATCCTCCTCTCTCTCTCTCTCTCTCTCTCTCTCTCTCTCTCTCTCCTCTCTCTCTCTCTCTCTCTCTCTCTCTCTCTCTCTCCTCTCTCTATCCTCCTCTCTCTCTCTTTCTATCCTCCTCTCTCTTGCTATCCTCCTCTCTCTCTCTCTCTCTCTCTCTCTCTCTCTCTCTCTCTCTCCTCCTCTCTCTCTCTCTCGCTATACTCCTCTCTGTATACCTCTCTCTCTCGCTATCCTCTCTCTCGCTATACTCCCCTCTCTCTCTCGCTATACTCCTCTCTGTATACCTCTCTCTCTCGCTATCCTCCTCTCTATCTCTCTCTCGCTATACTCCTCTCTGTATTCTCTCTCTCTCTCTCGCTATACTCCTCTCTGTATACCTCTCTCTCTCTTTCTCTCTCTCTCGCTATACTCCTCTCTGTATTCCTCTCTCTCTCTCTCTCGCGATATACTCCTCTCTGTATACCTCTCTCTCTCACTATACTCCTCTCTCGCTAGTCTCCTCTCTCTCTCTCGCTATACTCCTCTCTCTCTCTCTCTATCGCTATCCTCCTCTCTATTGCTATCCTCCTCTCTCTCTCTCTATCCTCCTCTCTCGCTATCCTCCTCTCTCTCTCGCTATCCTCCTCTCTGTATACCCCTCTCTCTCTCTCTCTCTCTCGCTATCCTCCTCTCTCGCTATCCTCCTCTCTCGCTATCCTCCTCTTTCTCTCGCTATCCTCCTCTCTCGCTATCCTCCTCTTTCTCTCGCTATACTCCTCTCTGTATACCTCTCTCTCTCTCTTGCTATACTCCTCTCTCTCTCGCTATACTCCTCTTTCTCTCTCTCGCTATCCTCCTCTTTCTCTTGCTATACTCCTCTCTGTATACCTCTCTCTCTCTCTCTCTCTCTCTCTCTCTTTTGCTATACTCCTCTCTCTCTCGCTATTCTTCTCTCTCTCTCGCTATACTCCTCTCTCTCTCTCTCGCGCTATCCTCCTCTCTCTTGCTATCCTCCTCTCTCTCTCTCTATCCTCCTCTCTCTTGCTATCCTCCTCTCTCTCTCTCTATCCTCCTCTCTCTCGCTATCCTCCTCTCTCTCTCGCTATCCTCCTCTCTGTATACCTCTCTCTCTCTCTCTCTCTCTCTCTCTCTCTCTCTCTCCATTCTTTTTCTCTCTCCCTCTTCTCTCTCTCTCTCTCTCTCTCTCTCTCTCTCTCTCTCTCGCTATACTCCTCTCTCTCTCTATCCTCCTCTCTCTCTCTCTCGCTATCCTCCTCTCTCGCTATCCTCCTCTCTCTCTCGCTATACTCCTCTCTGTATACCTCTCTCTCTCTCTCTCTCTCTTGCTATACTCCTCTCTCTCTCTCTCTCTCTCTCTCTCGCTATACTCCTCTTTCTCTCTCTCGCTATCCTCCTCTTTCTCTCGCTATACTCCTCTCTGTATACCTCTCTCTCTCTTTCTATCCTCCTCTCTCTTTTGCTATCCTCCTCTCTCTCTCTCTCTCTCTCTCTCTCTCTCTCTCTCTCTCTCTCTCTCGCTATCCTCCTCTCTCTCTCGCTATCCTCCTCTCTCTCTCTCGCTATACTCCTCTCTCTCTCGCTATACTCCTCTCTGTATACCTCTCTCTCTCTCTCTCGCTATCCTCTCTCTTGCTATACTCCTCTCTGTATACCTCTCTCTCTCGCTATACTCCTCTCTCTCTCGCTATACTCCTCTCTGTATTCCTCTCTCTCCCTCTCGCGCTATACTCCTCTCTCAGGGGCGTAACTAGAAATCACAGGGCCCCATAGCAAAATGTTGTATGGGGCCCCCCCCCCCCAGAAAAAAAATATCACGCCCACCAAAATGCCCCACATCCTTTATTTGATATCATTATAACTAAAGAGGACCTGTCATGGCTCTATACATGTATAGGAGTATAAAGAGGACCTGTCATGGCTCTATACATGTATAGGAGTATAAAGAGGACCTGTCATGGCATTATACGTGTATATAGAAGTATAATGAGGACCTGTCATGGCTCTATACATGTATGTAGGAGTATAAAGAGGACCTGTCATGGCTCTATACATGTATGTAGGAGTATAAAGAGGACCTGTCATGGCTCTATACATGTATAGGAGTATAAAGAGGACCTGTCATGGCATTATACATGTATATAGGAATATAAAGAGGACCAGTCATGGCTCTATACATGTATGTAGGAGTATAAAGAGGACCTGTCATGGCTCTATCCTAGTGATTAGGAACAGAGATCTCTCTCCTCCTCCAGTCAGTCCCACCCCCCCAGTTAGAAACACCTCCCAGGGAACACATTTAATCCTTCCCTGACAGTGACATTTACACATTAATCAGTGCATTTTAATAGCACAGATCGCTGTATAAATGTGAATGGTCCCAAAAGTTTGTCAAAAGTTTCTGACCTGTCCACCCTAATGTCGGAGTCTCACAAAAAAAAAAACAGATCACTGCCATTACTAGTAAAAAAAAATAAAAAATAATAAAAATGCTTGAAGTGCATAATTTCTATTATTACATTGTTATATAAAATAGTTCAACTCACCATATTGCAGAATCAGTAAGGAGCCCCGAGCGTGTCACTTGCCAACGTCACCTGCCTTCAGATGCGGATTGTCACTTGCCGCGTCACCAGATGCGGGTTGTCACCCTGCCACACATTGCAGATTGTTACTTGCCACGATTGTCACACATTGAGGATTGTCACTCGCCACCCTGCCACACAATGCAGATTGTCACTTGCCACGACGCCACCTGTCACACATTGTCACTTGCCACAACGTCACCTGCCACACGTAGCAGATTGTCACTTGCCACATCACCTGCCACACATTGCGGATTGCCACTTGCTGTGTCCCAAGTAAAAGGCAGGCAGCAGAGAGATAATGTAATCTCTCTGCTGCCCGCACAGTGGGGACAGATCTGCAATGATGCAGATGATGTCATCTCTCTAGCTCCCCCGCCCGCCCGCTGATTGGCAAGCAAGCCCGCTCACACCGCTGACTGTTCTCGCTGTTCTGCCCGCAACGCCAGGTGAATGGAGCGTGCTGGCAGAACAGGTGGGAGCGGCTGGCTGGTCTCACAGTGGAGCGCAGAGCGGCAGAACGGGCTGGCAACAATTTGTCTCACAGTGCAGCGGGGAGTGGAGCAGGGCTGGCGGAAATTTGCCCCTCAGTGCAGGCAGGCCGTGCTAGGCAATTTGGCGCCCTAGGCAAGACCAGCTACGTGCGTCCCCCACCCCCCAAAGAAAATGTCCCTGCATCCATCATATGTAATGTGCACCAGTAAATTTAAGGGGTGGGGTGCTTATGAAGATTACAGGGGGTGGGTAGGAAGATGACAGGGGTGGGTGGCATGAAGAAGACAGGGAGGATGGAATGACAGGGGGGGGGGTGGTAGGGAGGTGACGGGGAGGGATGGAGATGACAGGGGAGGGTGGTAGGGAGGTGACGGGGAGGATGGAGATGACAGGGGTGGGTGGTAGGGAGGTGACAGGGAGGATGGAGATGACAGGGGTGGGTGGTAGGGAGGTGACGGGGAGGATTGGAGATGACAGGGGTGGGTGGTAGGGAGTGACGGGGAGGATGAGATGACAGGGGTGGGTGTAGGGAGGTGGACGGGGAGGATGGAGATGACAGGGGTGGGTGTAGGGAGGTGACGGGGAGGATGGAGATGACAGGGGTCGGTGGTAGGGAGGTGACGGGGAGGATGGAGATGACAGGGGTGGGTGGTGGGGAGGATGGAGATGACAGGGGTGATAAAATGTATGACAGGCCTCAGAAGTAGGATGTGGGATCATCGTGCTCCTTGTCATCGCCCCTGTTCCTGGCATCCCACTGGGATGCCAGGAACAGGGGGATGACGAGAAGCATGATGATGACAGGCAGACAGTAGGTGGCATCACAGCATTAGGGCTGTGTGTAAGGTCCATCACAGGCAGCTGGTATCAGGGAGGTTCGGGGCGCCCTTTTTCAGGGAGTGAAATCGTATGCTTGCAAGCCAGACCCCCCCCCCCCCCATCCCCATCATCATTAAAAAAACCATTGCAAAGCCAAGGCCAGCCGCCCGTCCCCATCATTATCATCAAAAAAACATCAGGTCCCCCTCACTTAGCCTGTGCTGTGACTCACGTCTCACGGCGGTCATCTGTCACGATGCTCCCCCACTGGGTTCTGGCGCGCTGATACATGTCCCGCCCTCCTCCTCCAGCTTGTGTGACAGACGGCACACTGGCTCTATCACACGAGCTAGTCTTCTCTAGGAGGAGGAGGGCGGGACATGAATCACGGCGCGGCGCGCTCTTTTTTAAATCGTCGCAGCCGCACTCAGCAAAGCCATACACTAGAGCCGCACTAGACACTCGGCGGCGGCGGTGAGAAAAAGAAAAAAAAAAAAACCTCATTGCCTTGCCCTGCTCACCGGGCCCCACTCGGCTGCGGGCCCCATAGCGCCCGCGTGGGTTGCTATGGCGGTAGTTCCGCCACTGTCCTCTCTGTATACCTCTCTCTCTCTCTCCCTCTCGCGCTATACTCCTCTCTGTATACCTCTCTCTCTCTCGCTATACTCCTCTCTCTCTCTCGCTATTCTCCTCTCTCTCTCTCGCTATCCTCCTCTCTCTCTCTCTCTCTCTCTCTCTCTCTCTCTCTCTCCTCCTCTCTCTCTCTCTCCTCTCTCTCTCTCTCTCTCTCTCTCTCTCTCTCTCTCTCTCAAATTCAAATAAGCTTTATTGGCAGGACCAAATACATGTTAGCATTGCCAAAGCAGTTGAGTTTGCATAGGAAAAGGGGAAGGGGGGTAATATAAAGGGGAATGGACATAAGTCTATCCTCCTCTCTCTCTCGCTATCCTCTCTCTCGCTATCCTCCTCTTTCCCACGCTATACTCCTCTCTGTATACCTCCTCTCTCTCTCTCTCGCTATACTCCTCTCTCTCTCTCTCTCTCTCTCTCTCTCTCTCTCTATATCCTCCTCTTTCTCTCGCTATACTCCTCTCTGTATACCTCTCTCTCTCTCTCTCTCTCTCTCGCTATTCTCCTCTCTCTCTCGCTATACTCCTCTCTCTCTTGCTATTCTCCTCTCTCTCTCTACTTCTCTCTCTCTCTCTCTCTCTCTCTCGCGCTATCCTCCTCTCTCTCTCTCTCTCTCCATCTCTATCCTCCTCTCTTTCGCTATCCTCCTCTCTCTCTCTCTTTCTCTCTCGCTATCCTCCTCTCTGTATACCCCTCTCTCTCTCTCTCTCTCTCTCTCGCTATCCTCTCTCTCGCTATACTCCTCTCTCTCTCTCGCTATACTCCTCTCTGTATACCTCTCTCTCGCTATACTCCTCTCTGTATACCTCTCTCTCTCTCTCGCTATACTCTTCTCTGTATACCTCTCTCTCTCTCTCTCTCGCTATACTCCTCTCTGTATTCTCTCTCTCTCTCTCTCTCTCTCTCTCTCGCTATACTCCTCTCTGTATTCCTCTCTCTCCCTCTTGCGCTATACTCCTCTCTGTATACCTCTCTCTCTCTTTCTCTCTCTCGCTATACTCCTCTCTGTATTCCTCTCTCTCTCCCCTCGCGCTATACTCCTCTCTGTATACCTCTCTCTCTCTTTCTCTCTCTCGCTATACTCCTCTCTGTATTCCTCTCTCTCTCGCGCTATACTCCTCTCTGTATACCTCTCTCTCTCTCTCTCTCTCTCGCTATACTCCTCTCTCTCGCTATACTCCTCTCTCTCTCTCTCTCTCTCTCTCTCTCGCTATCCTCCTCTCTCTCGCTATCCTCCTCTCTCTCGCTATCCTCCTCTCTCTCTCTCTCTCTCAAATTCAAATAAGCTTTATTGGCAGGACCAAATACATTTTAGCATTGCCAAAGCAGTTGAGTTTGCATAGGAAAAGGGGAAGGGGGGTAATATAAAGGGGAATGGACATAAGTCTGTGAAAGTCCTTAGTTTCTCATGTCCCTCTCAGTCTGTGACATGCTGTCACATATTGGGCAGCTATCTTCGCCATTGGCTCCTCTCTCTCTCTCTCTCGCTATCCTCCTCTCTCTCTCGCTATCCTCCTCTTTCTCTCGCTATCCTCCTCTTTCTCTCGCTATACTCCTCTCTGTATACCTCTCTCTCTCTCTCTTTCGCTATACTCCTCTCTCTCTCTCTCTCTCTCGCTATTCTCCTCTCTCTCTCGCTATACTCCTCTCTCTCTCTCTCTCTCTCTCTCTCTCTCTCTCTCTCTCTCGCTATCCTCCTCTCTCTCTCTTGCTATCCTCCTCTCTATCTCTCTCTATCCTCCTCTCTCTCTCTTGCTATCCTCCTCTCTATCTCTCTCTATCCTCCTCTCTCTCTCTTGCTATCCTCCTCTCTATCTCTCTCTATCCTCCTCTCTCGCTATCCTCCTCTCTCTCTTTCTCTCTCGCTATCCTGCTCTCTCTCGCTATACTCCTCTCTGTATACCTCTCTCTCTCTCGCTATCCTCTCTCTCGCTATACTACTCTCTCTCTCGCGCTATACTCCTCTCTGTATACCTCTCTCTCGCTATACTCCTCTCTGTATATCTCTCTCTCTCGCTATACTCCTCTTTCTCTCTCTCTCGCTATACTCTTCTCTGTATACCTCGCTCTCTCTCTCGCTATACTCCTCTCTGTATTCTCTCTCTCTCTCTATACTCCTCTCTGTATTCCTCTCTCTCTCCCTCTCGCGCTATACTCCTCTCTGTATACCTCTCTCTCTCGCTATCCTCCTCTCTCTCTTGCTATTCTCCTCTCTCTCTCGCCCACTGGGTTTGGCGCGCTGATACATGTCCCGCCCTCCCCTCTAGACCAGCTTGTGTGACAGACAGCACACTGGCTCTATCACACGAGCTAGTCTTCTCTAGGAGGGGAGGGGGACATGTATCACAGCGCGGCGCGCTCTTTTTTAAATCGTCGCAGCCCGCACTCAGCAAAGCCATACACTAGAGCCGCACTAGACACTCGCGGCGGCGGTGAGAAAAAGAAAAAAAAAAAAACCTCATTGCCTTGCCCTGCTCACCGGGCCCCACTCGGCTGCGGGCCCATAGCGCCCCGTGGGTTGCTATGGCGGTAGTTCCGCCACTGTCCTCTCTGTATACCTCTCTCTCTCTCTCTCTCTCGCGCTATCCTCCTCTCTGTATACCTCTCTCTCTCTCGCTATACTCCTCTCTCTCTCTCGCTATTCTCCTCTCTCTCTCTCGCTATACTCCTCTCTCTCTCTCTCTCTCTCTCTCTACTCTCTTCTCCTCTCTCTCCCTCTCCTCCTCTCTCTCTCTCTCTCTCTCTCTCTCTCTCAAATTCAAATAAGCTTTATTGGCAGGACCAAATACATGTTAGCATTGCCAAAGCAGTTGAGTTTGCATAGGAAAAGGGGAAGGGGGTAATATAAAGGGGAATGGACATAAGTCTATCCTCCTCTCTCTCTCGCTATCCTCCTCTCTCGCTATCCTCCTCTTTCCCACGCTATACTCCTCTCTGTATACCTCTCTCTCTCTCTCTCTCTCGCTATACTCCTCTCTCTCTCTCTCTCTCTCTCTCTCTCTATATCCTCCTCTTTCTCTCGCTATACTCCTCTCTGTATACCTCTCTCTCTCTCTCTCTCTCGCTATTCTCCTCTCTCTCTCGCTATACTCCTCTCTCTCTTGCTATTCTCCTCTCTCTCTCTACTTCTCTCTCTCTCTCGCGCTATCCTCCTCTCTCTCTCTCTCTCTCCATCTCTATCCTCCTCTCTTTCGCTATCCTCCTCTCTCTCTCTCTCTCTCTCTCTCGCTATCCTCCTCTCTGTATACCTCTCTCTCTCTCTCTCTCGCTATCCTCTCTCTCGCTATACTCCTCTCTCTCTCTCGCTATACTCCTCTCTGTATACCTCTCTCTCGCTATACTCCTCTCTGTATACCTCTCTCTTTTGCTATACTCCTCTCTCTCTCGCTATTCTCCTCTCTCTCTCTCTCGCTATACTCCTCTCTGTATTCCTCTCTCTCCCTCTCGCGCTATACTCCTCTCTGTATACCTCTCTCTCTCTTTCTCTCTCTCTCGCTATACTCCTCTCTGTATTCCTCTCTCTCTCCCTCTCTCTCTCGCTATACTCCTCTCTGTATACCTCTCTCTCTCTTTCTCTCTCTCGCTATACTCCTCTCTGTATTCCTCTCTCTCTCGCGCTATACTCCTCTCTGTATACCTCTCTCTCTCTCTCTCTCTCTCTCTCTCTCTCTCTCTCTCTCTCTCTCTCTCTCTCTCTCTCGCTATACTCCTCTCTCTCGCTATACTCCTCTCTCTCTCTCTCTCTCTCTCTCTCGCTATCCTCCTCTCTCTCGCTATCCTCCTCTCTCTCTCTCTCTCTCTCTCTCTCTCTCTCTCTCTCTCTCTCTCTCTCTCGCTATCCTCCTCTCTCTCTCTCTCTCAAATTCAAATAAGCTTTATTGGCAGGACCAAATACATTTTAGCATTGCCAAAGCAGTTGAGTTTGCATAGGAAAAGGGGAAGGGGGGTAATATAAAGGGGAATGGACATAAGTCTGTGAAAGTCCTCAGTTTCTCATGTCCCTCTCAGTCTGTGACATGCTGTCACATATTGGGCAGCTATCTTCGCCATTGGCTCCTCTTCTCTCTCTCTCTCTCTCTATCCTCCTCTCTCTCTCGCTATCCTCCTCTCTCTCTCGCTATCCTCCTCTTTCTCTCGCTATACTCCTCTCTGTATACCTCTCTCTCTCTCTCTTTCGCTATACTCCTCTCTCTCTCTCTCTCTCTCTCGCTATTCTCCTCTCTCTCTCTCGCTATACTCCTCTCTCTCTCTCTCTCTCTCTCTCTCTCTCTCTCGCTATCCTCCTCTCTCTCTCTTGCTATCCTCCTCTATCTCTCTCTATCCTCCTCTCTCTCTCTTGCTATCCTCCTCTCTATCTCTCTCTATCCTCCTCTCTCTCTCTTGCTATCCTCCTCTCTATCTCTCTCTATCCTCCTCTCTCGCTATCCTCCTCTCTCTCTTTCTCTCTCGCTATCCTGCTCTCTCTCGCTATACTCCTCTCTGTATACCTCTCTCTCTCTCGCTATCCTCTCTCTCGCTATACTACTCTCTCTCTCGCGCTATACTCCTCTCTGTATACCTCTCTCTCGCTATACTCCTCTTTCTCTCTCGCTATACTCTTCTCTGTATACCTCGCTCTCTCTCTCTCGCTATACTCCTCTCTGTATTCTCTCTCTCTCTCTATACTCCTCTCTGTATTCCTCTCTCTCTCCCTCTCGCGCTATACTCCTCTCTGTATACCTCTCTCTCTCGCTATCCTCCTCTCTCTCTTGCTATTCTCCTCTCTCTCTCGCTATACTCCTCTCTCTCTCTCTCTATCCTCCTCTCTCTCTCTCTCTCTCTCTCTCTCTCTCTCTCTCTCTCGCTATCCTCCTCTCTCTCTCTCTCTCTCTCTCTCTCGCTATCCTCCTCTCTCTCTCTCTCTCTCTCTCTCTCTCTCTCTCTCTCTCTCTCTCTCTCTCTCTCTCGCGCTATCCTCCTCTTTCTCACTATCCTCCGCTCTCTCTCTCTCTCTCGCTATCCTCCTCTCTCTCTCTCTCTCTCTCTCTCTTCTCCTCTCTCTCGCTATCCTCCCCTCTCTCTCTCGCTATCCTCCTCTCTCTCTCTCTCTCTCTCTCGCTATCCTCCTCTCTCTCTCTCGCTATCCTCCTCTCTCTCTCTCGCTATCCTCCTCTCTCTCTCGCTATCCTCCTCTCTCTCTCGCTATCCTCCTCTCTCTCTCTCTCTCGCTATCCTCCTCTCTCTCGCTATTCTCCCTGTATACCTCTCTCTCTCGCTATACTCCTCTCTCTCTCTCGTTATACTCCTCTCTGTATACCTCTCTCTCGCTATCCTCCTCTCTCTCTCTCTCTCTCTCTCTCTCGCTATACTCCTCTCTGTATTCTCTCTCTCTCTCGCTATACTCCTCTCTGTATTCCTCTCTCTCTCTCGCGCTATACTCCTCTCTGTATTCCTCTCTCTCGCGCTATACTCCTCTCTGTATTCCTCTCTCTCTCTCTCTCTCTCTCTCTCTCTCTCTCTCTCTCTCTCTCTCGCTATACTCCTCTCTATATTCCTCTCTCAATTCAATTCAAATAATCTTTATTGGCAGGACCAAATACATGTTAGCATTGCCAAAGCAGTTGAGTTTGTATAGGAAAAGGGGAAGGGGGTAATATAAAGGGGAAGGACATAAGTCTGTGAAAGTCCTCAGTTTCTCATGTCCCTCTCAGTCTGTGACATGCTGTCACATATTGGGCAGCTCTCTTCACCATTGGCTCCTCTTCTTCCAGTAGAATTTGGAGTTTCCTCTTCTCTCCTGTAGAATTGAAGTCCGGGATGAGAGCGGAGAGTCTCTGGAAGTGAGTGTCCCTCACTGATGAGTACTTGGGGCAATGTAACAGGAAGTGTTCCTCATCCTCAGGGACCCCCAGGTCACATTGCTGGCACAGTCTCCTCTCCTAGGCTTGTAGGTCTGTCTGTGCCGTCCTAATTCCATTTCCAGGCTGTGGGCACTCAGTCTGTACAGGCTCATTGTCTGTCTGTCTGTCTTTGGGGTCTTGTAGCACCTCCAGGTACGGGGCCAGTTTGTGGTCTCTCTGCAGTGACTGGTAAATTGTTAGTTTTTTGGAGTTTTTTATTTCGTATCTCCATTCTCCCACGTGTTTTTTCTTTGGAGTTATCCATTATGGTTTTTATTTGAGATTGTGTCAGGCTGAATTGTTGAGAGTTTGGGATAGACAAGGTGTTGATGAGTTGTTGCAGGCCACACGGCTTGGACTGGTTCTTACTGTCCAGTAAGGCTTTATGGTGGTAGGAGTTGGGACTGCTGTTTTGTAGGTGGTTCCAGTATGATAGCGCCCTCTTCTGTACTGCGAGAAGTAAGGGAAATCTGCCCAACTCGGACCGGCAAGCACTGTTGGAGGTGCTCCGATGGACTTGGAAGAGGTGCTTGCAGAATTCCAGATGGAATATTTCTGTTGGGCTGGGGTCCCATTTGGATTGGTCTGGGTAGGTGACAGGACCCCAAACTTCACTGCCATAAAGAAGGATTGGGGCGATGACGCTATCAAATATTCTGAGCCAGACTCTCACGGGTGGTTTTAGGTGGTACAGCAGTCTCCTGATGGCATAGTAGGCTCTGCATGCCTTGTCTTTTAGTGCCTCTATGGCTGGCTTGAAACTTCTTGATTGGGTAATGTCTAGCAGGGCCGCCATCAAGGGGGTACAGGCAGTAAACCTGTAAGGGACCCGCAGGTCCCCAGGGGCCCGGATGGCAACCCCCTTTAACCACTTAACGCCCGCCGCACGCCTATTTACGTCCACAGAATGGTACGTACAGGCAGATGAGCGTATATATACGTCCCTGCCTTCTAGCAGGTCGGGAGTCAGATCGGGACCCCCTCCGCGGCGGGCGGCTTACCTCGGGGAACGATCCGTCTTGAGAGGGCGGCTGTTCGTTTCTGTCCGCCCCCTCGTGATCGCTCTCGGCCAATCCCGTCGTGTCCCGCCGTGTCACTTCCTCTGCCTGTAAAATGTAAACACTGGCAGAGGAAGTGATGCAGCTCTCCTGTCGGCGGTATTTTCAAACCGCCTAGAGGAGATAAGACGTCACAGTAAGTCGCACCAACACTACACTGACACTTGTACACATAGGCACATTAACCCCTTCATATCACCCCCCCACCCCCCTGTCACAGTGTCACTGAATGCAGATGCAGTGATCATATTCGTACTGATCACTGCATTTAGTGTCAGTGTGACAGTTAGTGTGACAGGCAGTTAGTGTTAGGTTCAGGGTAGCCCAGTACCCCCCTAATAAAGTTTTAACCCCTTGATCACTGCCCTAGTTAACCCTTTCACCCCCTATTGCCAGTGTCACTAAGCGATCATTTTTCTGATCGCTGTATTAGTGTCACTTTTGCCGCTAGGTAGCTAATTTTTTTTTATTGTGATTTTTTATTAAAGGGCCATTTTTTTAGGGGTCTGGAGGTCCCCAGGGGCCCAGAGATCCCCAGGGCCCTGGATGACAACCCCCCCCCCTTTTTTTATAAAAAAAAATATTTTTTTTATATATTTTTTTATTTCTTTTTTTTTTTATATATATATATATTATTATTATTATTATTATTATTATTATTATTATTATTAAAGGGCCCAGAGGGCAACCCCCCTTTTTTTTATAATTTATTTTTATTTATTTTTTATATTATTTTATATATATATATATATATATATATATATATATATATATATATATATTAGGGGTGTAACGGATCGTCACCGATCCGTGATCCGAACGGGCCACCCCGTTCGGATCGGCACACCCCGCGATCCGCGGAGCGCTCCGGAGCCTAGGCCTAGGAAAGTCCCCGGCTTCGGCCTAGCTCCGGAGCGGCGGCCAGTCTGCTTGCCAGAGCCCAGCGTGACACGCCTCCCCGCCTCCCCGGGGAGGCGTGTCACGCTGTGCACTGGGCTCTAGCAAGCTGAATGGGAATGTTAGCAGTGAAGCACTGGTGTGAGAGGAGGGGGGGGAAAGGGGGAAAAAAGAGCACAATAGCAATTCACAGGGGTGGATTAAAGAGGAAGCAGGTGAGGCTGTTTGGGACTTAAAGTACAATCTTGATGTTTTTACAGCAAAAAAAAAATAAAAAAAACATCAAGATTGTACTTTAAGTCCCAAACAGCCTCACCTGCTTCCTCTTTAATCCACCCCTGTGAATTGCTATTGTGCTCTTTTTTCGGATCAGCAAAAAAAAAAAAAAAAAAAAGGTTCCTTTTTTTAATTGGTCCAAAAAAAAATATATTATTTTATATATATATATATATATATATATATATATATATATATATATATATATATATAATATATATATATATATATATATATATATATATAATTTTTTTTTTTTTTGGACCAATGAAAAAACGGACCCTTTTTTTTTTTTTTTTTGCTGATCCGAAAATGATCCGATCCGTGACTCCTGATCCGAGGATCGATCCGATCCGTGAGTTTTTTGATCCGTTGCACCCCTAATATATATATATTTTATTAAAGGGCTCAGAGGTCCCCATGGCCCCATGTGGCAAACCCCCTTTTTTTTTTTATTAATTTTTTATTAAAGGGCCCAGAGGTCCCGGATGGCAACCCCCCTTTTTTTGTAATTAATTTTTCTAAAAAAAAAAATGTGTGTGTGTGTGTGTGTATATATATATATATATATATATATATATATATATATATATAATGTATTTTATTAAAGGTCCCCAGGGCCCCAGATGGCAACCCCCCTTTTTAAAAATAAATACATTTAAATATATATTTTTTATATATATTTTTTTCTTTTTATTAAAGGGTCCAGACAGAGGCCCCCAGGGCCCCCGGATGGCTACCCCCCTTTTTTATATATATTTTTCTTTATTTCTTTGTAAAGCCCCCCCCCCCCCGCTTCTCAATTCGTGGCAGCCTCCCCGCTTCTCAATTTCAGGCGGCAGCTGTGTAAGGGGCCCCATAATTCCTGATGGGGCCCTGATGTCTAGGCCGAGGTATGTGTAGCTGTTAGTTTCATCCACAGTGCAGTTGTTTATTGTAAAGGAAGGGCTCTTTGTTTGTGTTGTATTTTTCTTTTGGAACACCATGGTTTTTGTTTTGCTCGAGTTGATTGGTAGTGCCCATGTGGCACTCTATTTCTCCAGCACTTCCAGGCTGTCTTGTAGGCCTTTCTCTGTTGGTGACAGAAGTAGGAGGTCATCCGCATACAGCAGGAACTTCACCTCAGTGTCGTGTAGAGTCAGTCCTGGTGCTGGGGAGGATTCTAGAGCTGCAGGTAGTTCATTGATGTAGATGTTGAAGAGGGTTGGACTTAGGCTGCATTCACACTATAACGCGGCATATTTTGCCGCGACAAATTGCGGCGTATTTTTTTTTAACAAAACATTTAACATTGTTGTCTACGCTGAACGCCGAAAGCCGCCTGAAAAAAAGGGTCCAGGACTTGTTTTGAGCTTCAGGCGTACAGCGTTTCGGAGTTCGGCGTGTAGATGTGAACCATCTCCATAGACATCAATGTTAAATCACCCCTCCAGCGGCACGGGCGTCGGGCGTAAATATGCCAAGGTGTGAATGCAGCCTAAGGCTGCAGCCCTGTCTGATTCCTCGGGCCTGCCCGAAGTGTTCAGTTCTTTTCCCATTCACCTTTACGCTGCAGCTGTTCTCGGTGTATGAACTCTTGATGACGTTGTATATTTTCCCTCCTATTCCACTCTCCGATAGTTTGAGGAACAGGCCTGGGTGCCACACTGAATCAAATGCCTTCTTAAAGTCCACAAAGCAGGCGAATATCTTCCCATGTTTTGTGTGGTGGACATGGTTCTTGATGAGGCTGTGCAGGGTGTAGATGTGGTCTGTAGTCAGGGCCCTTTCACACGTACGTGTGCATGTACGGGCACCGCTTTGCTCAGCGGGGATCACTCTGTCGATCCCCACTGTGCAGGCAGATGACATGACTATGGTATAAATACATTAACCCCTTATCTGCTAAGCCCCCCACATTTTTACTCAACCTTTACCTTAATAAATAACTGACACCACTACTGTAATCTTTGGAGTAAAAACTGGCCGTAGCAGCCTCCATTTATTTTTAAATAACCTTTTAAATATTAAATAACATTAAATAACATTTTCACACATAAACCTTTATTAGACCTGAGATACACATTTTAACCCTGCTGGTGCTGGACTTTGCAGGCACATTAACACACTTGTAACCATTCTAAAAAGTTTTATGAGCACTGCAGTACCTAACTCTGGTCTTAGGCCTCAAGCCGAAACTGACTCAAAGACGACCAACTGACCGCAGTACCCCCATTAACCACTTGCCAGCTACACCTTGGTAGACTGGACTAACAGCCCCTTCAGAACCCATACCACCTCTGGGTAATGGCATCCACTTCAGGGTAATTTCTTCTCCTGCAAAGTCCAAAACACCCGCCGCCGCCACGACATCCTAAGTTCGTACCTGTGTGGAAAAAACAAAAACCAGAAAAGCACCCAAAACCGCCAACACCGTATCACATACCATGACCTCCCACTACACCAATGACCCCCTTTAAAATGCCCAACAAAGGGAGGGTGGGTGGGAAACTTCTCCCCACGTGTTAACCGGGAAGCGTGGGAGGGAAATATATAACCTCCCTCCCATCGCTCTCCTTCCTCACTGACCCCTCCCTCCGACCATGGCAGGGCTTTTTCTTTAACCCCGTCATGGCCGGCCCTGCGCTGATGTCTTGTTGTTTTGCTCCGGGCCTCTCTTGACTATGGTATAAATACATTAACCCCTTATCTGCTAAGCCCCCCACATTTTTACTCAACCTTTACCTTAATAAATAACTGACACCACTACTGTAATCTTTGGAGTAAAAACTGGCCGTAGCAGCCTCCATTTATTTTTAAATAACCTTTTAAATATTAAATAACATTAAATAACATTTTCACACATAAACCTTTATTAGACCTGAGATACACATTTTAACCCTGCTGGTGCTGGACTTTGCAGGCACATTAACACACTTGTAACCATTCTAAAAAGTTTTATGAGCACTGCAGTACCTAACTCTGGTCTTAGGCCTCAAGCCGAAACTGACTCAAAGACGACCAACTGACCGCAGTACCCCCATTAACCACTTGCCAGCTACACCTTGGTAGACTGGACTAACAGCCCCTTCAGAACCCATACCACCTCTGGGTAATGGCATCCACTTCAGGGTAATTTCTTCTCCTGCAAAGTCCAAAACACCCGCCACCAGCACCCAAAGGTAACTCCTTACCTTTGGGCGCACCTCCACACCCTCAATGCTCGCTGTATCCCGTCCTGTAGGCCCAACACCCACATGTCAATCCCCACGTCGGTCAAATGAACTCCATCTTTCAGCTGATACCTCCACGTATCCACCTCCAACTCAGGGTGTTTAACCACCAACCCGCCGTTCCGGATCACAAATTTAGCAACGTCCCGATTAATTTTTTTCCTGGCCCTGTTCACACCTTCCCACGATCTAGCCATCCGCCATGAAGACCTGCCCACAATGTCAGACCATATCACTACCGTATCCGGGTAGGACATGCGAATCCTCAAGAAATCAAACTTGATGTCTCGTGCGACATCCAACATAGAACGCACCCCCAAGTCGTTTCCCCCCGCATGGATCAACAAAACGTCCGGCGGTCGGTCCAAGCGTGCAAACTTGTGCACTTCCGGCACCACCCTGCTCCACAACATCCCCGGGAACCCCAACCACCGCACCATCGCTTCCTGTCTGGGGACCCCCAGCTGGCGACCGTTCGGCCGCATATCCGCTCTCGCAGCCCCCCTACGAACGAAGGAGTGGCCTATTATCCATACCAGTCCCTGTCCCGCACCTGAAAGACAGCAAGTAAGAAATCCATCACCACAAGCCCATCGGGAGACGCTCCCCTCCCGACTCCCAACATGTTCCCTTAACCAAACAAAAACAAAACCCCGATACACTCCCCATCCCCCTTGGAGGTGGCCTGACATGAACTTTACCTGGACATCTATTGTTTTGCACCCCCGCTCCCCCCTAGTTCTACCATGAGCTGAGGTCTGACATATAATCGAAATCTCCTTGACTCCCATCTACCAATCCTTTTCACCAATTCATCGTCCAAGCCACAACGTACTGCTTCTGTCGCGGCACCAATCCGAAAGGAATGCGCCGAGAACTCCTGAGCCACCAGGCCCAATGCCCCCAAACACCGTCTGAACACTGTCACGAACTGATACCGTGACAACGCCGTCCCATCCTCGTGCAGCAAGAATGAGCCACTTAACTCTGGCCGTACATCCAAAAATTCCCGCACTACCCTAACCGGGCATAATTCCGACCCTTCAATAGGGAAGACTCGCACCACTTTACCCCTCCCTTTCTGGTCCGTCTTGGACCGGCGTAGCAACAAAGCGACCCCGTCTTGATTCCACACCACATCATCAGCCAACATGCCACCCTGCACCTTCTTCGAGGGGCTAACCAACTCCCCCACCCTAAAAGCTCCAAAGAACGCCAAAGCGAACGCCGCGCGAAACAATAACACTTCAAACCGGGATGAACACAATGTCCCCAACTTTTCCATAATACCCCTCAATATTGCAAACGACACAGGGCGACGGGAATCCGCCTGACGCCCCTGCTTCCTGTAACCCTTTAGAGCCTGCCGGACACAAAATTCCTTAGTAAAGTCCGGGCGCCCTTGCCACTTAAACAGGAAAGCCAATCCAGCCAATTTTTTGTCCATCATGGACGGAGAAACCCCGGCCTCCATGTTCCTGCCCAAGAAATACAGCACCAAACCCCTGACCTCGGGACCGGCCGGGTCCACCTCGGCCTCCCTAACCAGAGCCTGCCATTCCGCCCACACCTTCTCATACGCCCTCCAGGTGTTCACACTTACCGACCTTCTGATCCAATCGGAGACGATTCCAACGGAATCCTCCAAAGCCACTCTGGACAGGGGACACCTTGCTCCTCTGCCTCCGGCACCAGCTCCCGGAACCTGTCCCACTGAAAGCGAGACAGAGCATCAGCTACTACATTCTCCACCCCCGGTAGATGCACCGCATATACAAATATGTTCAACTGCAAACAGCGCAGCACCAGGTGCCGTAACAGCCGAATAACTGGAGGAGAAGACGCCGTAACTCTGTTGATCACCTGGACCACCCCCATATTGTCACCATGGAACCGCACCTTCCGATCCCGGAAGGCCGCACCCCACAATTCTACTGCCAGCACCACCGGAAACAATTCCAACAGCGCCAAGTTCTTTGTGAACCCCGCCTCCAACCAGGCCTGAGGCCATGAGCCCGCACTCCATTGCCCTTGAAAATATGCCCCAAAACCTGCGCCTCCAGCCGCATCTGTGAACAACTCCATGTCAAAGTTGCTAACCGGACCGGACATCCACAAGGCCCTGCCGTTGAAGGAGTCCAAAAAGGAGTGCCATACCAACAAATCCTCCCTATGTTCCTTCCCCAGGCGCACATAGTGCCTGGGCGACCTGACACCCGCTGTAGCCGCCGAAAGGCGCCTGCAAAAGACCCTCCCCATGGGGAGAATGCGGCAAGCAAAATTTAGCTTCCCCAGGAGCGATTGAAGCGCTCGGAGTTGCACCTTCCGCAAGCCCACCATCCCCTGAATCTCGGCCTTGAGGCCCACCAACTTGTCCAGCGGTAACCTACATTCCATCCTCTCTGAATCGATCACGATGCCCAAGAATTGGATGACCGATCTCGGTCCTTCCGTTTTCTCGGGCGCCAGCGGCACACCAAATCGCTCCGCAATGTGCTCCAAAGTGGCCAACAGCACTGCGCAAATCTGCGACCCCGCCGGCCCAATACAGAGAAAGTCGTCCAGATAGTGGATCACGGAGCTTACGCCGGACACATCCCGAACCACCCACTCCAGGAACGAACTAAACCGTTCAAACAGCGCGCAGGAAATGGAACAGCCCATCGGCAGACACTTGTCTACGTAGAACTCCCCACCCCACTGGCAGCCCAAGAGCCTGAAACTATCTGGGTGGACAGGCAGGAGCCGAAACGCAGCCTCAATGTCCGACTTGGCCATCAAGGCCCCCCGGCCATACCGCCTGACCCAGCCCACCGCAGCATCAAAAGAGGTGTAACTCACCGTACACTCCTCCATGCTGATGGCGTCGTTCACCGACCCCCCCTTCGGAAACGACAAATGATGAATAAGCCGAAATTTGTTCGGCTCCTTCTTAGGCACCACCCCCAACGGGGAAACCACCAAGTCGTCCAAGGGAGGCGAGACGAATGGGCCCCCCATACGGCCCAATGCCACTTCCTTCTGCAGTTTCTCTGAAACCACATCCGGGTGTTGTAACGCTGAACGTAAATTCTTAGCCACCGGGGGGACCACGGACAAAGAGCACGGAATGTTAAAACCCACCGAGAAACCCCTTTCCAACGACAGGGCGGCCGCCCTATCAGGATATCTACCGAGAAACGGTCGCATCCTTTCCACCATCACCGGAGTCCTCCCTCTTACTTGAAGAATCTCCGGGACGTCCCTTGCCTTGCTTAAAACACCGGGAAGAGGGTGATTGCCACCACAGCCGGAGCACTCGTGCTTGAACCGGCAAGACCCTCCGAACCTGCAGTTTCCTTCGTTAAACTGCCAGCAGACCCCCTTCTTCTTTCCGGCCGACTGTCCTGGGGAAGAGGTTCCACCGGCCCCCCCCTGAAAAAACGGCGTGGACGTCCGTGGGGCCGACATAAGCCGCATCCAAAGGCCAATGTCCTTAGTGTCCCACCTAATATCCGGCCTGATAGCCCGGCGTTGCCGGAACTGCTCATCATACCGGAGCCACCCCGTGCCCCCGTAACACCGGTAGGCCTCGCTAATCGCCTCCTGGTAACTGAAAAGCGCCGAACAATGTTCGGGGTTTTTCTCACCGATCACGCTCGCCATGATCGAATAGGCCTGCGACCAATTCGCAAAAGTCCTAGGTATAAGCCTATACCTCCTCTTCTCCTCGTCCTCTTTCTTGGACTCTTCCGGCTTAACCCTATCAAGGTTAAACTTTTCCAGCGGTAACAACGCAAATATCTCTACATATTCACTCTTCCAAATCTTTTCCCGCACCTCCGGCTTCAAATGCGAACCCAGCGGTGCCTCCCAGCACGTGTAAACCTCCCCTTTAGCCGCGTCCGCCAACCGGACCAACTCTCTCTTCTTCGCGGAATCGACCCCCGCATCCCCCTTTTCCGTAGGCGGCACCACGGCACCTGCCGCCCCAGCCCCTACCTCTTGTCCCTTGTCCACAGGCACCACAGCCCCCGGCACGGCGACCGCTAATGCAGGTGCCGTAACCCCGGATCCCCCCGCCGTTCCCCATGCTGCCGCCGGGCTAACGGCGGGGCTGACCCCACCCTTCAGCTGGCTAACCAACGTCTCCAAACCCGCCAGGAACCGGTGCAAACCGGCATCCTCTCTCGACCGTTCCCCCAGTGTACCCGAATCACCACTACTCACCCCTGCGGGCACCCCCCCACGACTACGGGGACCCCCCCCTTGTCCCCCCGCTAACACCCCCACATTTTGTAAAATAGAAGGCAAAGCCAAAAACGACTCACCGGGCTGTCTGGAAGCAATCCCACCAGCCGTCCGGCTTGGCTCCCGCGCTGCGACCTCCGTCCTGGGCACCACTTCCTCCTCCGACAGCTCCCCTTCCGATCGATCTCCATGCCGACCCTCCTCACCAGATGAAAGCCCTCCAGGCGACTCGGGCCTGGGAGCCGCGGGCCCAGAGCTGGACTCACTCTCGCTGCGCGCCCTGGACCCGTGCACCGACTTCCGCATAGCTTTTTCTCGGCGCCTCGGACACTCTGCCGTCTTCCCCTCCCCCTCGCTCCCTCACCACGGGGCTGGATTGGAGGTGGCTAGCCGCGGATGCTGAAGAGCTAGCCACCGCAGGGACAGATGTGCTTCGCCGAGGCTCTCGGCCCACCGGTGCACAACCGGGGTTGGAGCCCGCATCCCTCCGATCTTCTCGCCGAGCGGACCTGGCCGCCGCCTTGGAGCCCCCTGACCGCCCCCTCCCCGTTCCCCGCTGCCGATCGGTGTCCTCCTGGCGCCCCCCCGCCGCCGCCGCTGTCCGTTTTGCGGGTGGGCCCGAGGCGGCCCGGATGGGGCTGCCCCCTCTCCTGTGGGACCGGGTGGACGGTCCCGGGGAATAGCGTGCCGGAGGCCGGGACACCCTGGATCGCGGGGTGTAATCCTCCCCCCCCCGGACAGGTGGGCTGCTGGCTACATCCTGGGTGGCAGTATGAGCCCCCCCCGCTCGCGGGGTGCCCCCCCCGCCCCCCCGGCCGGATGAATCGTTCCCCGTGTCCCCGTGCGGGAGGAGTGGCCCCAGCATGGACTGCAGCCACCCCTCACCGCGGCGATCCGCCTCCTGCCTGAGCTGGGCCATCATGGCCTCGACCCCAGCCATGGTACAGGCCGCTGGAGGAGCTTAAAATTGAGTCCCCGGCTGCGGCCTAGCGGCGCTCGTTTTTTTTTTTTTTTTTTTTATCAGGGCCTAGCTTCCCCCAGCAGCGCTGACCTAAAACGCCGAAAAAACGGTAAAAAAGGCACCCGATCGCGGCCTACCCCACGTGTTAACCGGGAAGCGTGGGAGGGGAAATATATAACCTCCCTCCCATCGCTCTCCTTCCTCACTGACCCCTCCCTCCGACCATGGCAGGGCTTTTTCTTTAACCCCGTCATGGCCGGCCCTGCGCTGATGTCTTGTTGTTTTGCTCCGGGCCTCTCTGGTCTGTCTCTGCACACTTTGCAGGGACCGACCTGTCAGAGCGCCGCTCTCCCCTATGGAGGGTTGGATGAAGACGGACCGTAGAGTCAGTTTTCATCCAATCCGATCCGCCAAACGGATGAACAGACAGCTTACACGAACAGTCTGCAGAAGTCCTGCACTGAACCCCAATCTGCTGGTGCAATGCATTGCAGGCTCCTAAAAAAAGAAAATGGTAAATGCACATTTTTTTACCTGCACAAAATTATGCAATCTTTTTTAAAAGGTGAACTTATCCTTTAAAGTGTAAGTCCAGTCAAAAATTTAAAATTTTCTATTCGTTATATGTAAAATATCTTTATCTTTGACACTATTCATTTTCTGTATAGCAGTTTGTGTCGCTAATGCCTCGTACACACGTTCGGGATTTCCGACAGGAAAAAGTCAGCCGGGAATCCCGACGGGAAAAAAAAGAGCTGATTCTTTTTTTTTTTATGGATTTTGGGGAGCAATATACATGGCAGGGATTCCCGGCCAAAAGCTCTCCTCGCAGTTTTCCGGTCGGAAAACCCGGTCGTATACACAAGGCATCAGAAAATCTAATCAAATCCAGACAATCAGCTTCTTCCTGTTCTTCAGGGACAACCTTACTTCCTTATTTCTGACTTCTGCATGGGGGCCTCTCACTTCCTGAAAATGTTGTCCTTCTCTGATACACGCCCCCACCCCCATCCCTCCTCTCCTTTAGACAGACATGCCTAGACCTGCCCAGCCCCACCCCCATCCCTCCTCTAAAGCTCAGGCTTTAGAAGTATGTTCTGTTTGTTAGATTATAATGCAACATGCTGAAGATTTTCTACAGTGTACAACCACTGTGTGCATGGTGTCATTGGCACTGTGTGCATGGTGTGTTGGCACTGCATGCATGGTGTGGTACTGTGCATGATGTGGCACACACCCAGCTGATGGAGCTTACATTTGAGTAATGAGTTTAAGGCTACATTTCCATCAGTATGAATTGTCATGCGACTTTGGACACATTAAGTCGCATGACAAGTCACAGCCCATTGATTTTAAAGGGTTTGTAAAGGATTTTTTTTTTATCTTAATAGCTTCCTTTACCTTAATGCAGTGCTGTTTTCATGTCCTCATTGTTTGTTTTTGCTCTCAAGTTGCTGTAATTCTTCTCTGATCTCCACACTTCCTGGTTGTGTGTTTCCTGATAACCACAGTGTTGGGAGCTTTCTCTCTGTGGTCACTAATCAAGGAGGTGTGATTACTGTGTGTCTAAAACCCCTCAGCACCAATCGGTTTCATTTTCCAAACCATCACTGCCCTGTATTGGCTCTGTGGCGCTGTACACAGCAGAGAAGCAGGAAACAACATGCAAAAACGAAACTAGAAACTACAGGTACATTATATGATTGATTTTTATCTATTTTTAATCGTTTTTAAAAGGAATCAGTTAACTATTATGTCTCTATACCCTGTAAACAGTCATTTCAGCAAATTTTTGTATTTATTTACAACTCCTTTAATGGCAAACGTTCCCATCTATACGACTTTGAAAAGGTACCTGCAATGCTTTGATGCAAATTTCATCCAGAGAGTGTAAACTTGGATCAAAGTTGCACTCAAAGTTACACTCTAAATCGCACAGCTTTGGAGCCGCACTAGTGGAAACGTAGCCTAAGGCTATAGTGCGACTTTGGAGTGTGACTTTGGTGCAACTCTGAGTGCAGCTTTGATCCAATTTTACTCTCTGGATGAAAGTCACATCAAAAGTCGTATAAACATCCCCCCCACCCCCGTGTCCAGCTCCCTGCTCCTGTTTACAGCTATACTGTATATGTGCATTGCACCTCCCATCCCCCCTCCTGTGTGGATGGGACTTTTTATTTTCTCATGAATTAGGATTTTCAATAAGAGAACACTGATCAGTGCTTTCCATCCTGTATACACCCACTGGCTACACAGAACAATGTCCCTCCCAGGAAGTGATGTCACTAGCTTTCAGTAACCACACCCACTGGCTGATTTTTGTCTCAGAAGGAAGTAGAATTGAAGTCATGTGACGGCACTGGATTCTGCAAAATAAAGGTAGAAAAACTATAGGGTGCCCAAACTTTTGCAGACGCCATTTTTTAGTTTTCTGTAATTTTAAAAGAGTAAATGATGGAAATAAAATCTAACTTTTTTTAACATATTATAAGAATGTCTAATCTGTAATTTGATGCCTTTTGGAGATTTTTCCATCTTTCCTTGGCTTCGTTATGCACATTAATACAATTTTTTACCTGGGGTGCCCAAACTTTCGATCCCCACTGTATACATTTGATATGAGCTCAATAAACATAATTTGATACTGAAAACAGTGCACTTTGCCACTTAAAGCGAAGTTCCACCCAAATATTGAACTTCTGCTTTTCCGTTTTTTCCCCCCTCCGGTGTCACATTTGGAACCTTTCGGGGGGGGGGGGGGAGCAGATACCTGTTTAATACAGGTATTTGCGCCCACTTCTGGGCATAGATCGCCGCAGATTCCGCCTGGCGATCTACGCCATGTCCGCCCCCCCCCCCCCCATGCTGTCTTCTGAGAGACACACAGGTCCCAGAAAACACCAGGGACCAGTAAGGACACGCAGCGCGACTCATAAATGCGCAGTAGGGAACCAGGCTGTGAAGCCGCAGAGTAAATTGATACCCAACATGTCACGCTTTAAAATTGCGCCCGCTCGTGGAATAGCGACAAACATTTACCCCTAAATATCGCCATAGGTGTTGTTTAACCACTTGCTTACTGGGCAAATATACCCCCCTCCTGCCCAGGTGAAATTTCAGCTTCCGGCACTGCGTCGCTTTAACTGACAATTGCGCAGTCATGCGACTTGGCTCCCAAACAAAATTGACGTCCTTTTTTCCCCACAAATAGAGCTTTCTTTTGGTGGTATTTGATCACCTCTGTGGTTTTTATTTTTTGTGCTATAAACAAAAAAAGAGCGACAATTTTGAAAAAAAAAACACAATATTTTTTACTTTTTGCTATAATAAATATCCCAATTAAAAAAAAAAAAATTCTCAGTTTCAGCCGATACGTATTCTTCTACATATGCTTGGTAAAAGAAAAAAAAAATTGCAATAAGCGACTGGTTTGCGCAAAAGTTATAGGGCCAGATTCACAGAACAGATACGACGGCGTATCTCCTGATACACCGTCGTATCTCTTGTCCTATCTATGCGGCTGATTCATAGAATCAGTTCCGCATAGATAGCCCTAAGATCTGACATGTGTAATTGACTTACACTGTCGGATCTTAGGATGCAATACTTCGGCCGCCGCTGGGTAGAGTTTGCGTTGTTTTCCTGCATCGGGTATGCTAATGAGCATTTACGGCGATCCACGACGGTTTTCGCATTCGTTACGTCATCACTAGTAATTTTTTCCCGTCGCAAATTTACACCTGCTTTAACATGCCTTAACTTTAGTCGAGCCATGTTAAAGTATAGCCGCCGTTCCCGGGTCGAATTTCAATTTTTTTTTGTTTTGGCGTAAGACGTCCGGGAATACGAATGGACGATACGCACGTCGCCGTTCTAAAAAATGACGTCACATCGCGCAAAGCACGGCGGGAATTTCTAAACTGAGCATTCGCAGTACGTCCGGCGCGGGAGCGCGCCTAATTTAAATGGTACACGCCCCATTTGAATTGGGCGGGCTTGCGCCGGACGTGTTTACGATACACCGCCGCAAGTTTACAGGTAAGTGCTTTGTGGATCAGGCACTTACACTGAAAACTTGCGGCGGTGTACGTAAACGGGTTACGTTACACGGCCGCAATTGTACGAGAATCTGGCCCATAGTGCCTACAAAATAGGGGACATTTTTTTATTTATTTTTTACTAGTAATGGCGGCGATCTGCGATTTTTATTGGGACTGCAACATTATGGCGGACACATCAGACACTTTTGACACATTTTTGGGACCATTCACAGCTATAAATATGCACTAATTACTGTATAAATGTGACTGGCAGGGAAGGGGTTAACACTAGGTGGTGAGGAAGGGTTAAATGTGTACCTTGCATAGTGTTTCTAACTGTGGGGGAAGGGGACTGACTGGGGGAGGTGACCGATCTGTGTCCCTATGTACAAGGGACACAGCATCAGTCTCCTCTCTCCCTGACAGGACGTGGGTGCCTGGCAGACATCGCGGCCGCCAGGCACGCGCATTGGCATCCCAGTAATGCAGCGGATGTGCGTCGCGCGCCCCCCAGTGGCCTGAGGAGCCGGGGACGTCTATAGACGTCCTCCCGACAATTGAGAGTCACCTTGCCAAGTGGTTAAAAATTTCTACAGGTTGCCAGTTTTGAATTACAGAGGAGATCTAGAATTATTGCTCTCACTCCCGAGGCGATACCTCACATGTGTGGTTTGAACACCATTTTTATATGCGGGCGCTGCTCACGTATGCGTTTCCGTGCAAGCTCATTTGGACGGGCCAATTTTAATTTTTGTCCTTTTAAAAAAAAAAAAATGGTTCACTTTTATTCCTATTACAAGGAATGTAAACATCCCTTGTAATAGAAAAAAAGCATGACAAGTCCTCTTAAATATGAGACCGGGGGTCAAAAAGACCTCAGATCTCATACTTATACAAAAATGCAATAATAATAAAAAAAAGGTAATTTGGAGGGAAAAAAAAAACTTCTCGTTTAAGAGCATTGAGCAGAAGTGATGATCGACGTCGCTTCTACCAGTCAATACTATGGAGCCAGGTGGGGGCCATCTTCCCCTCACTCGGCAGCCAGCCAGACAGGGGAAATTACTTGATCACCTCCGCTGCTACTGGTAAGAGACAAGCCAGAGCGCTGCAGGAGTGGGGGGGGGGCACTCTCCCGCCACCGATAAGGCTGCATTCACACCTGAGCGTAGGGCGTTCGGTCGTTTTTTCGGGCGTTTTTTTTTCGCGCGTATTCATGCTTATTTGCGCGTTTGCATACAGCGTCGTGCGACGTTTTTGTACTTCGGCGTTTCTTATTTTAGCCAATAGGAAAAATTATCATCTTTTCATCACTTGTTGCTATGTTGGTAGATTTTTTTTAATCTTCTGCATGGGCGACAAGTTCTATTGATTAAAGCGACGAAACGCCCATAGCAAACGCCCGTTGTCGCGCGATACGCTCAATACGCGCGTTTCCCATTACTTTCTATGGGGAAAAAAAATCGCTCAAACGCCGCTGTCGCGCGATTTGCGCGACAAAAAAAGGTCCGGGACTTGTTTGAGCTTCGCGCGACAGGCGTTTGGGCGTTCAGGTGTGAACAGTCACCATAGGGAATAATGTTAATTCTCCCCTCTGGCGTTTGTGAGCAGTGCGCTTCAGGCGTAAAAACGCCTAGGTGTGAATGGGGCCTAAAAGATCTTGTGGCAAACCTTCGGCCTTGAATTTACCACAGGTGGACTCCAATCAAGTTGTAGAAACATCTCAAGGATGATCAGTGGAAACAGGATGCACCTGAGCTCAACTTTGAGTGTCATGGCAAAGGCTGTAAATACTTCTGTACATGTGATTTTTTTTTTTTGTTATAAATTTGCAAAGATTTCAAACAGATTTCTTTCACATTGGCATTATGGGATATTGTTTGTAGAATTTTGAGGAAAATAATGGATTTAATCTATTTTCGAAATGTGAAAAAGTAAAGCAATGTTTGTACTTTCCGAATGCACTGTATTTCAATTGGTTCAGGCGAACTTTGATTCTATTGGGTAAAGAAAACAGGTTAAAAATCTGTGATGAGGACGGCGGAGGGAGTTTGATGGTTAATGATTCTTACTCTGAATGGTCCAAGGTTATCAGTGGTGTACCCCAAGGTTCAGTGCTGGGACCCTTACTTTTTAATATTTATAAATGATATTGGGTCTGAGATCAAAAGTAACATTTCTGTCTTTGCAGATGACACCAAGCTATGCAGTGGAATAACGTCTTACAGGATGTCTCCAATTTACAAGCCGACCTCAATGCTCTGTCTGATTGGCAACTATGTGGCAGATGTGGTTTAATGTTGATAAATGTAAAGTTATGCACTTGGGGGCTAAGAATATGCATGCATCATACATACTAGGGGGAGTACAACTGGGGGGATCTGTAGTGGAGAAGGATCTGGGGGTTTTAGTTGATCATAAGCTCAATAATGGCATGCAATGCCAAGCTGCGGTTTCCAAAGCGAGTAAAGTCCTTTCTTGTATTAAGAGAGGTATGGACTCCAGAGAGAGATATAATTTTGCCCCTGTACAAATCATTAGTAAGACCTTATCTGGAATATGCAGTTCAGTTTTGGGCCCCAGTTCTCAAGAAGGATATTGGGGAACTGGAGAAAGTGCAGAGAAGGGCAACCAAACTGATAAGAGGCATGGAGGAGCTCAGCTATGAGGAAAGACTATAGGAACTAAATGTATTAACTCTGGAGAAGAGGAGAATATGGGGGGGGGGGGTATGATCAACATGTACAAATATATAAGGGGTCCATATAGTGAACTTGGTGTTGAGTTATTCACTTTACAGTCAACACTGAGGACAAGGGGGCACTCTTTACATCTAGAGGAAAAGAGATTTCACCTCCAAATACGGAAAGATTTCTTCACAGTAAGAGCTGTGAAAATGTGGAACAGACTCCCTCCAGACGTGGTTCTGGCCAGCTCAGTAGATTTCTTTAAGAAAGGCCTGGATTCTTTCCTAAATGTACCGTAATAATATAACTGGGTACTAAGATTTGTAGGTAAAGTTGATCCAGGGAAAATCCGATTGCCTCTCGGGGGATCGGGAAGGAATTTTTTCCCCTGTTGTAGTAAATTGGATCATGCTCTGCTGGTTTTTTGCCTTCCTCTGGATCAACTGTGGGTATGGAGTTGGGTGTATGGGATTGTACTGTGTTTTTTTTTTGTTTGTTTATTTTTTTTGTGGTTGAACTGGATGGACTTGTCTTTTTTTAACTTGAATAACTATGTAACTATGTCAGGCACCGTACAGAGGAAGCCAGCATCGGTGCCCCCATTAGGGGTGTAGAGAGGAGTGTGAGGAGAGCATGTCTTGCCATATTAGAGACGCATTGTTTAGCACACCATGAGGCATCCTTTTTTGGGGAATATCACATTGGACATCAAGGTAACAGACATCTATTAGGCAGCATTTTACTTTACCTTATGGTTATTAGAAAGGAAGGGGGGGGGGGGCAGCACTGTTTGATATACATATGTATGGAGATGCCCTGTGAATATTTATAAGCAGGATTTTATTTTGGGGAGTTCCTATAGAAAAGCCTTCTTCATTTGTTTTTGCAGTGATCTTGGAGTATACTTTTGGTCAGGAATATTGATATAAGTATTTCAAGCAGATTTAAAAATATATGGAGATGTTATTGTATATTCTGCAGTCCCATTTTTGACCCATATAACTCTATGCATTGTAATTCCTCTTACACATAGATACTACTCCACGTTGGTGTACATTTTTAATACCTGTGGTTGCCATCCTTATATACACCCCCCCCCC